>NC_068355.1:185247850-185442850 GCF_020536995.1 Dreissena polymorpha | reverse complement strand
CCACATGACGCATTGAAACAGAATATTTTGCCACAAAAAAAGCGGACACCATGCTCAATGTTTAAAACGCACTAAGTGACCCCATGACCTAGTTTTTTACCCAGCATTGCCCATGTTTGAACTTGATCTTCACATCATCTACATACAACGTCTGACTAAGTGTGGTGAAGATCAGATATAAAAACTACTTGAATTAGAGAGGGGACACCATGCTCAATGTTTAAAACGCACTAAGTGAACCCGTGACCCCAGTTTTTGACCCGGCATGACCCATATTCAAACTTGACCTAGACATCACCTAGATATAGTATCTGACCAAGTTTGGTGAAGATCGGATGAAAACAACTTTAATCAGGGAGCAGACACTTAATACGGAGGGACCGACCGAATGACAGACAAGCTCAACTTCGTTTGGTGGGGTATAATTAACCAAGAACTAGGCCAGAGTGAAAAATCTAAGTACAACTTGAGGTTAATTTCAAGGAGAAGCTAAAGATGGGTAAATTTGGTGTAACCAAAATTTAGACCTTCTGAGTTTAAGTCCCAAAGTTGGTCAATGTCATAGTCAAGATGAAGCAGGTGATTTAAGTTTATTAAGAGTGTTCATAGAAACCATCCATGTCAGCGTTTAAGCATTGTAGAAATCGAAAATGTTGTAAGATGGAATGCGTCAATTTTAGTTAACTCTTTCCCACTCAAAGCAATGTAAAAATGGCTATGTGAAAACAGCATAAAACCAGAACAGCCTGTGAGCAACTCGCAGGCTGTTCAGGTTTTATGCTGTTTGCTGCTTATCAGTATTTAAGGGTTTGAAATGAAGCCTTTTAAACTTGCATCTAGTAAGATAGGTCTTTATTTAAATTTAACTTTCTGAGGGAATACAAATGCGTCAAAATACGTATCTAAGTGGTAAAGGGATAAACAACAACAACAACATTTATTCAGCAATAAAGCTTATAAAAGCTCTCAGCCTATATAAGCTCTTAGCCTACATGTACAAGAGATTGGACTCTGCATTAGTCTAAACCAAAAGTAGGTAAGCGTCAACAGCAACATGCAGTAAGGTTGATATGGGTGTGTTGGTAGTGTTCAAGTACAAAATCCATGCAAGTAAGAAAGATATGTGTTCACCGTGTAGAGATGGAAGGATGGGTCAATCAATATGTACCTCCCAAATCTGTCAATGCAGGGGCATACACAATATTTTTGGTCTTCTCATAAATATATTAATTTTAGTACTAGACACATTTTGCTGTCACTTATTATTATTATTGTGATCAACGGAAATAACCACTGGTGAGGAGCGTCAAGCAGATCTGGTAAACGGAAGGGCATGCTTAAATGTTGACTGTGGAGAATAGATAGCTAAGTATTACAATCATGTACATCCTACTTCATGCATACAACTACAACCAAATTAAACACCATAAAGAGTAAACCACTTTACAGTCATATCAGATAATTGCTAAAAATTGTTCTTTTTATTGGTAGCTTAGGGTTAATACAAACAGTGTGAATTATTATCAGAAAAAACAAGTGGGACAGCCACATTCATTCTTACAAGAAAAGCCTACCAAGGCAACATTAAGGTTATACAATTATCTACAACATAACATGTCTGCGCATTTTAATACAATTACCTAACAATTGTTTATATTAATTTTGTATGAGAGAAGTTTTGCCTAACTGCTCCAGATGTATGTTGTTAAAAACAATAAATACAGTAGAAATGTAATGAAGTAGTTTTTGGATAATAAACATGTATTAACTTACAAAAATGAGGTCTATGCCCTGCAATGTTGTAACCTTCTAGCTCTTGAGCAATATATCAAAGGGAACATATAACGCTGCCATTTGAAAAACTCGGATATCAACAAGAACAGCAAATTAACGCAAAATCAAAATTGCATACATTACTGTAAAAACTAATTTCTTTGTCATGGGATGGATCGCCATGATTTAGTTGTATTATGCAGCAAACACACTGACCTTATTGTTGTTTTATGCAGTGAACACGTTGGTCTCATTTACATGTATTGGTATTATGCGGCGAACATGTTTACCTTATTTAGTTGTATTATGCCGCGAACACAAGACCTGATTGTTGTTTTACGCAGCGCCCCCACATCAATTTACGTAGATCATTTCTTAGGGGTTAAACAATGTATGATCATCATCATGCTTCTAAGTGTATAACAGTCCTGCAAATCCCTCTTAGAGTAATATTTACCTCTACCTTTAATCTTGATTAACATCACAGGCATCAGGGTGTTATATTTTACTACACAATATATGTATCCCGGAAAAAGCAACTTTTTGGAAAAACCCACTAATCTGCTGGTACAAATAAACATGACCCATTTGTAATCCTTTCAAAATCACACACCGTATCAACCGTTATTATCTAAAGGAAGCTATCATTGGTTGATATAACGGACCAGCAATGTTTGTACCGGGGGTGATTAGTGGGTTTTTCTAAACTCGTGCTTTTCCGGGATCAGTCTATTGTACCACTCTTACCACACAGGCTTTTTTATTTAAATGAAGCACAAGACCACAAAAGCCAATAAGAAACATACAAATATTGCTACATTTATGAATATAATCAGTCAATATGTTAGGGTCAAATGGTATAGCAAGACAGTATACAATATAAAATAAAATTCTGCAACAAAATTTGCTTTAATTTCCTTTGTTAAAATTATAAAGTAGTTTACTTAAGTTCAAATACATGTACTTCTTCAGAATGTGATTCAAACAGAAGAAAGGGAGAACAAACATAAATGTATGTTTCTCTCCTACCAGTTGATAAAAAATTATAATAAGTTTAAACTAAGTGAGAAATTTGAGTTGTAACCTATGTTACTATTTTTTTCTAACAGACAATGGGTATATTTAATATTCTAGTCTGATCGGGATATATGTTATTCCAACATCATGGCATATTTACATTATTCAGGGATTGGTTGCAATATTTTACAATTGGTAGCATGAACCAATGATTTTTTAAAACATAAGTTATTGATTACAAATGATTGCAGGACTCCTATTAAGGGTTTCAGAATGCATTTTCTGTTTGTTTAAATAAATTACTCCGCATATTTGTTAATGATTTTTATTTCGGAACAAGGGATTGCAAACTTCTAAATAATAATGCTATTGGATTTCTATCCAAAAATTGGTACTTTGAGATTACTGGATAAAATGCTCACATTCTAAAAACATTTATAATTCTGATGTTTATTCTTGAAAATGTATCTTCTTCACTAACAATAAATGCCACTTTTGCTCAGAAAGAACAGATACTGATGCTTAAGTTGTTTTTTGTTTTTAATTTCAATCAGCATAAAGCCTATTTTCAAGTGAATTGTATATTCAGCAACAATGCAGAGTTCATTGACTTTTTATACTGAATAAAAACATGTTAAAAAAACGAATTTTGAAGGCCTTTGCAAACAGTTTGGATCCAGATGAGACGCCACAGAACATGGCCTCTCATCAGGATCCAAACTGTTTGCTATTCTGACAGTATTCTTTGAAAAAAAAATCGAAGAAAATGCTAATTTTATAAATTCAGCAGACGACATTTTAGCAGACAACAAATTTCCCAGCATGCAAAGGGTTTAAGTGTCCACATGGCCAGTTACTCTCCAGACATTGAGTCATTCCTCTCTCTCATGACTTGATATTTTGATAACTGGTTTGAGCCACTCTCTTGGAAAACCAGGCTTAATGCATTGTAAAGTACCGCCTAGACTGGACTTATGTTCAGACTAGAGTTCCTTTAAAAAAAAAAATCCATTAAAGCCGAAAGTGTTGTCCCCGATTAGCCTTCGCGGACTGTACATTCTAATCTTGAAGACACTACACACACATGTATTAAGCCCAGTTTTCCCATAGTGCGGATAAATTATAATTTATCAATGAATAAAGATAAAGCCATTTGCATTTGTATAATAAAAGTAACCATGATGAGTACTTAATGATAAGTATAACTTGTTAGTCGTTGAGCACTAAAATAAAAAATTCTTCTACTGCATTTTTTCGTAAGTACTTGCGTATCTGACATCAGATAATCCTAACTTAAATACATAAAAGTTTGAGAGAGTCAATAACAAGGGTGGCAAATAAGTTTGATGGCATTTTCGTCTGGGATGCATATGTCCGCTTGACTAAACACAACAGCTTGCTGGCATATTTATTGTACACATAATATTCACGGGCACTGATTGGGTTTTAATTACATTAACTTTGATGTCTAAAGATTTTGCTTCTCTTTGTAACTTGTTATGTCACGTCTTCTTTGTAGTACAGAACAATTGTTTTGGTCCCAATAAATTAATGGGTATAGATGCTGTTTGATCAATTATAAAGAGTTCAATTTTGTAAAGACTTAACAATGATATTAATTCTATACACTGGCTTAAGACATTAATAACAGCTATCCTATTGATAAATTTGGTTTACTGGATCTTGATTCCTTGGCATTTTGTTTTCCCAGTCATAAAAAAGTCAATGACAGCCCTTAGCCCATCTAAAAAAAGGGGAGGGTTGGGCATAGGGCAAGCCACCCTGTGATAAACCCACTACAGTACAGCCAAAGCGGAACAAACGTATTTCGCGATCCGTGGCGGCAAGAAGAAACGAGTCGATGCCGCGTCAGTCGTTGAAGCCGCGTAAGTATGCGGCGGCAAGTCGCATTTCGCCGCGAAACTTCGCATCTGTCCGCCAAGGCATGCCGCGATCCGCGACATGATGCCGAGTCGATGTGCATCATGAAATAAAAAATCTTTTAAAAATTATTAGCTCCATGTAGTTTACAAATTTTGAAAGAATAATTATAATAATAATTAAAATCATAATAAATGCATTGTGCGCGGAGTGTATTAGCATATACATGTAAGCATAGTTAATGTGTCTGGCCAATAAAGTTTGTTTCCCGCCCGTAGTGTATGTATTTCACACATTAACAAGGTCACATAATTATGTTTTCGCACAAACAAGTGGTCAAGCCTCCAGCATATGGTGGATTCATAAATTAATTTCATGTTGATTTTGCTATTAAATTTAAGCTGAGAAAATTAGCAGTTTGAAGCCACATCAATAATCAAGACGGTGACGACGTATTTGTTGTTTTGTTAATTATCAGCTTATTATAACTATTGGTTGAATATGCGTTTATAAACACGTTTTATTTTGTTCATATTATACAGTTAATATCGCTACTAATTACCCGATAATCCTGTATATTCCAGTTTTAAAGCAAATGCTGGTAAATATTTACGATACACAAACATTCTCGATATTTCCTTAAGTATCAAATACATTTTGGCATTTGTTACTATTTATAGAGATGATAAAATATCGTCTAATTGGGGCTTTTTTCCCCACTGAACACGCATTTTACACCTGACGTGATGTTCATGTATTTATACAACACAAAATACACCCAAACTTTCCAAACGACGTTCTACATGTCTGCATAATTTTCGCGCGCTTTTTATGAAATAAAGGATATTTTAGCACTGTTAATTTGACGCTAGAATTTGCCAAAGGTCGTGTTAGCATTAAAATTCGGAAGTGTGTTTCGGATTACAAATTTAATAATGATAATCGAACGAAACATTAACAGTTGCGCGTAATTAATTCTACGCTACTTACATGTATGTACATGTAGGTGGATATCTTTTCACTCGATCCGCCGCGTAAGTATGCAGCGGATTTACTTCGCGACAGTACACGAGGTTAATACAGACTCGGCGTCGTTGCGCGGATCGATGCCGAGTGCCACACCGTGTGAACACACGATTCGGCCGCCGCGTACTAATAATCTGGCCATGGCGTAGCCGCGGATTATGTTTGTGCCTCATTGGCTGTACTGTAGCTACAAAACGCCATTTGAGACCACAGGCGAAGAGGATGAAATTAATTGTTACAATATACTTTTTATATGTATTTAGAATGAATAATTAATAAGCCTGTCTGCGTTATTCTTGAAAAATTGCATTTTTAAATATTGTTTAAACATATTCAGTAATTTATAGCCTTGCATTATCTTCCGCCTATCTCCTATATTCCAAAGTGCTTTAATGCACATGCTCTTGGGTTTCATAACTCAGATAAGTTCTGACATGCCCTGTGCCAGGTCACAGCAGGGGCTGAAATTATATTGGAATCATAGACATCACAGGGTCATGTCTTTTGGGAACAACTAAATAGCTTGAAATTTCAGCTATAATTCAAATTTCGTCCCAAATTATGTAAGTCTAGTATGCAAATTAGGTAGGCGTGCTGGGACACACTCCAGGTCCTCACATAAATCCGCCTCAAGCGCAGGACATCATAAAATTGAAAATACAGGGGCATATCTACTTGATTATTGGGGATTTGTAATAAATATCAGTAAAAATGCCAAAACACATCCAACAAGATCTTTAGCAGAATGTTGCTTCCCAATACAATGTTAACAAACTATCAATAAATAAAATAATTTTGTGTTATAAAGTGTACAGCAATTTTATGTTGAAAATCATAGAGGTTAGTTCTTAAACTGAAAAACCTTATCAGCAGAAATTGGATGTGCAGTACATGAGGTTTTGTTGTATGTGGACATGGTGCATTATTGAAACATTAGTAATTTAGTCAGCAAATTATGTGTATGTGTGCCAGGGGGGTAGTGTTTTATCCAGGCCGTTTTAGCGTGGCGCGGCGCCACGCCGCTTTTTTGAAGCGCCTCGCTGCCCCTTTCAAAGCAAATCAGCGCCACGCTGCCCTTTTCAAAGGCCGCCGCCCTGTTTTCCGCCGTGCGCGACCTTATTGATAACATCTTAATTGCCTCTTAACCAAGCTTCTAAGCCGACTATTATCAGCGAAGATTCGCGCGGTTGTGAATACGTCATGCGTGAATAACCATGTGTCAATATCAATCGATAATTTCAGTGGCTTTGTCCGGATACAATCGTGCACAGTTACTTAGGAGACTTGATGAAAACCTCGATGTTATTTACGTGGAAATTGTGCATTTCATGCATAATTCAGTTATATCAAAACATTTATTTTTACGCGTAATTAAATTTAAAAAAACACCAGTTGTATCTGTAAAATATTGATTTGATTTCAATTTAATGCAAAACAGTTTTAAGATAATAAAAAATAATTTTACAGGGCTTGCACTTAGCGGCGTACAGCCGTATATTACGCCCGATAATTGTTTCCATACGCCGATTACAAAACCCCATGACGTCCACTGTACTTCCTGAAAATTGGCCATACGCCGAAAATAGCAACCCGTGACATATTAAAGCTGTCGATTAAAATAACGCTCCGCCTCCTATCCAATACAATTGGCGCAGGCTAATATTAAAGCTGTCGATTAAAATAACGCCCCGCCTCCTATCCAATACAATTGGCGCAGGCTCACAGTAGATGTGTGTTGGTGAATTGTAGCAGACGACAATCTTAACACGTTTGCTGTTCACGGTTAGGCAGACCGCGCTCAATTGGAGCACGTGCTTGTTTTATTGTCACGATGTTTTGATTACAACAACGTGTGAATGTCGGCAAAGAAGTTGATACCCCGTCTTGGACCCTGTTTGGCCAAAAGTTGTTAATTGTTGTAACAGTAGTAGGCCTGCACCATTGGTTCAATTAAGAACATTATGACCCGTTTGTAACTTGTCAAAATATGTTAATTGGCAAACACAGATATGAATTTTACAAAAATATTGAACTTGTACCACTTATCATTCGTGTTTAGAATGCGCAACGTACGCTTTTCGATTTTGGCATTCCACTTTCGACGAAAAGTAAATTAGAAATTGATGCAAATTGCTTTGTAAGCAAAACAAGTTTATATCGGAGACCAATTAACATGTATTGAATTAATTGACAATGAACAAAAGACAGTACGGCGCCGTTCCTAGTTACACTTTTTGCGAACTAAAATGTACACAATACAACACGTGGTCATGAAAACAATGTCATTACGCAGAACTTTCTGACTATTCAACAAAGTGTTAGTGTTTGTGAATCTCCATTTAAGATGCATTTAAAGGACTTGTTTGTGCAATGTGTGTAACGTTTTAAATATAAATAATTGTTTAAGAGGGTAACTCATTTAACAGTATTCTAAGACTTCTTTGAAAAGCTATAGTTTGTATAAGATATATATCCTATGGTGTTTAATCTTGTTTTTTGTTACTACATGAAAATATAAAACACATAATAAAATATACATTCTGGATTTTGTTAGTTTAATTATTCAACAATAAATCTCAAAACTATACATACAATGTTTGTGTGTAACAAAGCTTGTTATTAAGTCACTTATCAGATATATTTGTGCCCTTTTTATGGTTGTCACGCGCTAAAGTGCCCTTTTTTGAAATTTTGCACCACGCCCTTTTTCCTTCCTGTATAAAACACTACAGGGGGGGTGGGGGCGGTCATAGTAAATCTCTAAAACAGTTAAATACAACATGTCTAAATCCCATATTTGGTCTTAATCAGCGTTTAATAACTTAAATAAAATGCTGTTGTTGATGATGATGATTCTGCCTGGACTTAATTTGTAATAAGAAGAGACTTCCATTAAAGGGGCCTTTTCACAGATTTTGGCATGTATTGAAGTTTATCATTAAATTCTTTATATTGATAAATGTAAACATTGGATCTGAAAAGCTCTAGTAAAAATCAAGATTACAATTAATTAAAGAAACAAAATTAAACATCAACTTGGGTCGAGCCACTGACCCCTGGAGTAAAAGTCTATCGCTTAGACCGCTAGGCCATCTGTGCTCATACTATGATTGTTGTATTTTTTACTTAATATAAGTAATCCTCGTAGTGTCGCATAATTTAACGACAACAACAAAACTCTCCAAGTTATTTAATTGTTTCCCGTTGCAACGCTTTATCATTTTCAGGTTTTTAAATCGTCAAAAGATGCATATGATGGATATTTTAGAGCATCAGGTAAATGTTCAGTATTACTGTTTCCTCACAAATATCATAACTAAAACGAAAATTTGCGAATTTGAAATAATATTTGTTAATTTTATTGTCAATTAAGTAGAAGATTTCTTTAAAGAAAAGTCCATCAAAGTGAAAAGTGTTGTCCCTGATAAGCCTGAACAGACTGCTAATCTTGAACAACAATTTACGTACATTCATTTAGCACAGTTCTCCCAAAACGTAGCTCATATTATGATGACAAATCCAGAATCAAAACAAATCTAGGTATCTGGTACAAGAGATATGACCTTGTTCCAACATCAATCTGTATGATATCTGCAGCTTGAAGATATATCATATCTCTTGAAGCAATATCACCTGGTCAGTGGTTGGGTATGAATCATCCTATTAACACAAATACCATACTTTTTTCACTACACCTGGACAAATCGGAGCTATTGTACAAACCATTCTATCAAATGTCATATTTTTTTGCAGGTTGCATTTATCTCTGATTAGCAGATGCAGACTGCACAGGCTAATCTGGGACAACACTTTAGGCATGTGCATAAAACCATAATTTCGTATAGTGAGGCTTATTTGCAAGTGTCGGAAATAGACAGTTGCATATTCAAATACATATTTTTGTGTGATAAATAAAACAAATATAATGGGACATAATTACATTGTAAATTGAAACTGACAAATACAGAGCTGTAAATTTTGTAACGCCCCAAAACTGCATGGTATAGGCTGTGCACTCGTATATTAACATGTACATGTATGTAACACATAAAGTACTTTAAAAAATAGTGCATTAGGGCCTAAGAACAAAATTACAAATAGTTTCAAACTTTGATCTGTCATTTCACCCATATAAAGCAGATATTTTGAATAAAAAACACTCAAGCATAAAAGATGTACAAACATTGTGGAACCCTAAGTATTTGATAGAACTCATTAAGATTTTTGGCAAACCCATACTGTTTTCCTTGTTAACCATAGGAAACATTTTGAATAGTCTGGTTCCATTATTGTCAGAATGTAATTTATATGGTATGTAAGAATTCCTGACAGAAAATGAATTGTCCATGAAAATACTAGGTATTATGAAGATGTTTCTCTCACCTGTAAAGTTCACCACTATGCTATGAAAGAGAAACAACTGACACTTTAGGTAAGAACTGATTGATGTTCTATTTTGTTGTTTGTTACTGGAACAGCATAATGCTATCAAAGTTGGCAAGAAACTATACTCCACACAGGAAACTATGGGATACCAAAGGGGTCGAAACTTTAACTTCTGCTCGAGCAGAAAAAAATGCTGCTCGAGCAGCATTTAAATGCTGCTCGACCAGCAAAATGCTGCTCGAGCAGCAAATTTACTGCTCGACCAGCAATTTTTCTGCTCGAGCAGAAAAATCCTGCTCGACCAGCATTTATTTTTAGATTATGGCATTAGCCAATCAGAACTCTTGTTATATTTGCCGTTTCCCTTGCGAAACTGGTTTGTTTGGAAAAAATGGCTGCCGCCATGATGGTGCCTTTTTCACATCTTGTGCAAGTTTATGTGACGACCTGTTTAAATTTTAACATTGACACGCGGTAAGTGCTTTATATTTTGGCTGCAAACTAGTCGATCAAAAAATTGTTGCCATTCGCTTAATAAGAAAATCGATCATAAATGTCTAACGGCTGTTAAAACTTTTGCGAAAATCACGACGATGACTGATTAGAATGGCTCAAAGGGTGCGCAAGTGTAGGTTCTCTGTTTCTATCGATTTACTTTCTTAATGATTCTTAATAATTGCTTCCGACACAGGTGCCGATTGCCTGTGATTGTGCCTTTCTGGTTAACATTGTTTACGTTTCTCGTTCTCCCCATACATGTATATCTGCTGTTCTAACTTTTACAATTATCCCAAAAGGCAAAATATCATGTCTGTTAACCAGTTCTCAGTGCCCCAGATAAGCTGCGTATCTGTGTCTTTCACCCTATTAAAATGTTTAAAAATGCAAAGAAATACAATATCATGAGTATTGAAAACGAAATGAATTTGACTTTTACGCAAATTCGTCAAATAAACGATACAAAACTTCGATTAAAAATGCTTTGCTCATTTAAGGTATTTTCTCTTTGGAATTATTATCGTAACGCGGTGACGCTTACATTCAGCAAGCCCAGCAAACGGTCATAGTTATTCAAACGCTATGCGTTTTCAATCTGACCTAATTCGTCGCTCATTGTGCATGTTTTTGTAAAGCGTCTGTACTTTCAGTTTCTATTACGATGCAAAATAAAAATAGCAGAGAGAGGTCGAAAGACGTCCGAGATTGTTACGCCCAAAATATCAGCCGATCGCAAACTTTTTCGAATTAAGAAAGCAAGAGCCAATAAGTGCCGAATCATTCGTGTTATCGATTTTGTTAGAAACTGTGTATACAGCAGTTGAGTTGACATCCAAAAAACATGATGGAAAGTCTGTGACTTAACAAACCTGTCAAAAGTATAAAAAGGCATGTCATTGGTTAGAAATTGTCAACATTTTTTAAAGTTTATATCATGGACAGTTTCAAGGATTAAAGATATTACGAAACATCAGTTTATTAAAATTTATGATGATAGTTTACAGTTCTATTGAATCAATACAAGTGTGCAGCGTCAACGGAAGTAAATAAGCAATTATTTTAAGGTATGCATTTTTATTACTCATTTCACTCTATATGAAGAATGGAATCGCCCTATTTTTCAAAATCAATGGTTGAAAACCCTATTTCCCAAATAATTATCTGGGGCACTGAGTTCTCGAGGACTTTTCTCAATTTCAATGTAAATTATTTTTCACCGAGGCCAATTAGCTTGTTCAAAGCTAACAACAGGTAAAATGTGAGTTGTGTCTGAATTACAAGTTGTTTAATTTTTCATAATTGAAATGTTTACAATTTACTATTTATTGAATAACTTGGCAGTGCATAATTAAGTTCTGGGATGTTATTTTCAGCTCTGAACTGCGAAAAAATTGCATAATAATTACATTGGTGGCACTATAATGAGTTACCTTTCATCTGTCCTTCCATTTAAATGTCCCTAAAGCAGACTTCCCAAACTTTGAAGGAAGAGTTTAGGCATTGTATTACACACTCATTTTAACCATGGCATGCTATTGTACAACATGTCTTGACAGCAATAATTTCGATAAAAAATATTTGCAGGAAATAATTTTTCCACTGCGAAGCGTTTGTACTTTTTATCTTTATTCTGAAATGCCCCTCTTAAGAATAATGTCATGTATAGCTGGTTTAGAATTAAAGTCTCTATAGCGCTCAAAATCAACGAAAATTTCGTTAAGTATTTTGTAAAATAAAGGCAACACCTGAACAATCAGTGTTCCATATAGCAATAGCCAAAATTTCAACGCTAGATGTGGTATGATTACATAGATTTTTGTAGATACAAAATGCTCGTTTTTATTTATTTGTGGCCACAATTAATTCCCGCGAAATATATCTATTCATATGACACACGAACACCATTTATGTGTTCATGTGTCGTATGAATAGATATGCAAAACAATAATAAAAACGAGCATTTTGTATCTACAAACATCTATTTTACCAGACCACATCTGACGTTGAAATTTCGGCAATTGCCATAAGGAACACTGATTTTTAATTGATTAAGTTTATTTTACGAACAATTGTACGAAATTTTCGTTGATTTTGAATAGTAATGTTACTTTAAGGATGATGATATGTCCTAACAGCATTTTGTCATGTCATTTACTGTACTTCTTAACCTACATGTATTTGAATATTCAGTCCCCATATAACTACGCCCATATGTTGTGGACATTTTCATACAAGAATATAAACAGGAATATGTATTGGAGTTTGCTGTTTAAATTGACAGTCAATCGGAGGGTAACAGGTTTGTTTTTAACCAGAAGTGAGGAACTAAACGCAATTTGCAGGGAAAAAAATATCTCTTTATACCACTTAAGTATATTTGTATCACAGGAGCTCTGGTGTCGTGAGGTTGAGGAAACTAGTGTTGAATCTTAAACATTTAGCATCATGGACTCAAAAGTGAGAAGCCAAGTCAGACACCGCAAAATGTAAAATAATCTGTCAGATGTTTGGTCTGACAGGCTACAAAATTCTGTCAGACTGAAGGATAATTTCTGGATTCCACTTATTAGCATACCTGATAATAGCATATTTCTGTTATTAACCAGGTTTTCCGAAGGAAAAAACTGGTTATTAGATTGGTGAATGCGGGCGGGCTTGCTGGCAGGCTGGCGGGCGGGCGGAACAAGCTTGTCCAAACTATGTCGTTCATTGTCAGATTTTAAAATCATTTGGCACATTTGTTCACCATCATTGGACGGTGTGTCGCGCGAAATAATTGCGTCGATATCTCCTAGGTCAAGGCCACACTTTGAGTTCAAAGGTCAAAAATGGCCATAAATGAGCTTGTCCTGGCCATAACTATGTCATTCATTGTGAGATTTTAAAATCATTTGGCACATTTGTTCACCATCATGGGACGGTGTGTCGCACGAAAGAATCACATCAATATCTCCAATGTCAAGGTTGCCACGACTAAAAATAGATTTTTTTAAAGAACAAACTTACAAAGGGGGTTAATTTTGTTTGTTCATTTCAAAAGTTCAGTTTGAGTTTTCTCCCTTTATCAGTTTTTTTTTTCACAATCAAAAACCTGGTTTTGTGACAATTTTGTCCCTTGTTAGCATATAGAATGTCAAAGCACAGATTAATTCTTAAATTTTAATGTATTTTTCTTCTATTAATAGCATAATTTTTAACCCCAATATTCAGAATTCACTTAAAGTCTTTATAGCATATAACATTCTCAGAATGCCAAGAAAATATGCTTTAAATCTGCAAAAATATGCTCAAATGCAAATGCAAACACCTTAAAATACAATTCCATTTGATAAATAGTTATCTTAAACATCAATCATATACAATGTTGAATTTAAATTTCACTTTGACGATCAATTATTAACATATTTGACTTATTGTATGCCCCCAGTTGCTATATTTATGCTAAAATGTGTGTTCCTGTTAATAGCATATTCCTGTTATTAGCATAATTTTTGCTGACATGGTATGCTAAGAACAGGAATCCACTGTAGCAACATATTAATCAGGAATTATGGTTTGAATCCGTGAACCATTATTTTTAATGGTGAAAGAAAATCTCCATGGCGCGTTTTCAAAAATTCCTAATCAAGCTTGGTAAAAGAACACAAAGAATAGCAAATTTATTACAGCGCCAACTTCCGGGTAAAAATGATTGATTTTTTTATATTCCGTAAAGACAAATGCCGCATCATATCCTATGGGTGATTTAAAAAATAATGAAGCCTAAATAAAACTTGCATTTATTTTCTTACCATTAAGCATGTTTGAGTTCTTTTTCTATCTTACAGAAGTGTTTCCATGTGATTAACTTAAATGTGAAAATTCTTCTCAATAACTTGCTTCATTAACAAAATATATTGAAAAATATCCTTAAAATTGCCCCAAGTGTACTGGTTTTGCGTGACATTTTATGTTAAAGGCAATTTTCAATTCTATACTTCAATAAAACTTTCAGAAATATAAGGTATTGCCATCATTTAATGAATATAAAAATGCATATGCTTTAAGAAAAATAAAACAATGCTTCTTATAACTTAGGTTGATATCTCTTGTAGCAAGTGTTCAAAGCAATGATGTTCTTGTCAATTTTGTGCCACAATTTTCAACTCTCTTCACGTATATTAAGAGGTGGCATCATAAAGTGCTTCAATATTTATAGGCAAAAAGTGTCCTTTTAACCTGTCACATGTTTTTTCTACACATTTGTACAGGTATTTATACAATTATTTGTTCATGTAAATTTTGAACAGCTGAATACTAAATGTGGTCAGAATTTGTCCCTGTCCCAAGTGTACATTTTGCAAGAAAGTTATTTTAAATTTTTCATAAGATAGAATTTTCAAGGTTTTACATCATTTTCTTCAAACCATTAATGCTTATCACTAGATGTACTGAAAATTTGATGCCAAAACCTTGTGAACTTTTTTTGCAAGACAAATATCGTATTGTCCCAAGTGTACGAAATTTTTATCATGTTTGATGGACAGGTTATAGCTTTTAAAAAATAAACAAAGGCACTAATTTTCTGGAAAGAAGTACACAGAAGGGTGTAATCTCCAAGAGAAAAAGGTGGTTTCTTCACTCTGGGGGTGAACTACTCTTACTATATGGGTATGTCTCCATATTTTGTCTTCAGAAGAAAAATATAAGCATATAAATGATAATGTGTGGGAAGTATATTTGACTTTACCATAACATTATTACAAAAATACATTTCCTCTTCTCAAATTAATGTCAATTTTAATCAAACTGTTTCTCCAATAATCTTCAATGTTAGCCTGAAGTTGGTTATTAAATGTTGTACATGTACACTTGGGACATAAAATGAATGTTTTTCTTATAAACCTCCAGAAAGTGAAAACAAACTTACGTTATAGCAGAATTAATGATTAAATTTCGATTTAATAAAGCATTCAAAAGCACCTGAAAAAAAGCCAAAATAAAAGTTGAACATGGTCAAATGTCAAATATGATGGATGACCAAGTCTTTCAGACACTTATAATTAAACCATGCAGACTGTCACCCTTGTGGTACAATTCCTACACATCTAAACTAAAAACCATGTTAAAACCTTCGATAAACAATGGTACAGCACTTATTATTATTTCATTCATTTTTAATGACACATTACCAAAATATATAGAGGATATATTGTATTACAGAGGAAGGTCAAGTAAGAGGACATCGTGTTTAATGTATAAAGTATAAAAAAGAACAAGGTCTAATTTATAAAGAACAAGGTCCAATATATAGAGAATATGTTTAATATATAGAGAGCAAGGTCTAAATATAGAACAGTGAATTATATGTGTCTTGTTCTGAGAAAACTGGGCTTAATTCATGTGCGGAAAGTCTCGTCCCTGATTAGCCTGTGCAGACTGCACAGGCATATCAAGGACGAGACTTTCCGCTTTTATGGTATTTTTAGTTTGAAAGTTAGTCCCTTCTTACCGAAAATCAAGTTTAAACAGAAAGTGTCGTCCCTGATAAGCCGGTGCGGACTGCACAGGCTAATCTGGGACGACACTTTACGCACATGAATTTAGCCCAGTTTTATTAGAACAAGACACATATTTATATAGAAAACGAGGTCAAATATTATAAAAAAATATAAACATGTATTTTGTATACAGAACCATGTTCAATATTTATAGAAAAGCGCCCAATATATAAAGAACACAATATTAGATCAACTTCAAGTATAGAGAGCAATGTCTTATATATAGATATCAAATTCTAACATATAGAAGAGGCATAATGTCTTATATTTAAAGATCAAGGTCAATGCCATAGAGAACAATGTTTAATATGTAGAGAACATCATTTGATATTTAGAGAACAAGGTATGCTATCCATTTGTATAGAGAACAGTGCCCAGCATATAGATCTCCAGCATATAGAGAGCAATGTCAAATAGATCTTTATTATATAGAACAAGATAAATTATGAAACCAAAGTCAAATATATACAACTATGTGAAATATATTGAAAACCATGTCAAATGTATCTACAATTTGTGAAATATATGTGTTTTTTTATGGGAAATACAGATCTATGACACACTGCATAATTATGGAGATTCCTTATGCCTCTGATATCCCATCAGTTATAAACATACTAAGGGCCACAAAAATACCTAAAATAAAATACATATAAAAGTTATTCTATTTTTCTTCAGATTTTCATCCATTTTGAAAATGTCCCAAGTGTACAGGTTTGGCCTAAAATCATGCTAGATCCTTTCAGCAAACAATTCAAGTTCCCTGTAACTTATCTTATAATTTTATCAGAATATTTTATGTCAATTTAATTTGTATTCTATATAACTGACTGTTTGGGTATTTTTTAGAATAAATGAAAACTAAAGTTGTCAAGTACAAATAACCTTAAATCTCTAAACATCAACCTTAAATCATCAGACGGACCTTCTAGCACAGAACATTATTTGGGGAAACATTAATTTGTATAGTCAAATGTAATACAAATTTAAAAAGTATTTTTATATGTTGAATGGTTTGCTTATTTAACTTGTATACAAAAGTCATGTAAGTGTCCCAATTAAGTGTACACATGTTTGAAAATTGTATACAGTTTTGGCAAAAGCTAGTTTTTGCAGATTTTCTTATATAATAAAAAAGAAACTTCACATATATTTGAAGGCCATCCTATATTTTGATAAACCTGAGTTTTTAATTTAAGATACACTGCTTTGAGGCCAGGAAAAAAAACTTTTAGGGGTATAGTTTTGAAAAATATGTGTTAAAAAACATGAACATTTCAATTTTTATGTCCCCCACTATGGTAGTGGGGGACATATTGTTTTTGCCCTGTCTGTTGGTCTGTTGGTCTGTCTGTTGGTCTGTTGGTCTGTCTGTTTGCGCCAACTTTAACATTTTGCAATAACTTTTGCTATATTGAAGATAGCAACTTCATATTTGGCATGCATGTGTATCTCATGAAGCTGCACATTTTGAGTGGCGAAAGGTCAAGGTCAAGGTCATCCTTCAAGGTCAGAGGTCAAATATATATGGCCAAAATCGCTCATTTTATGAATACTTTTGCAATATTGAAGATAGCAACTTGATATTTGGCATGCACGTGTATCTCATGGAGCTGCACATTTTGAGTGGTGAAAGGTCAAGGTCATCCTTCAAGGTCAGAGGTCAAATATATGTGGCCCAAATCGCTTATTTTATAAATACTTTTGCAATATTGAAGATAGCAACTTGATATTTGGCATGCATGTGCATCTCATGGAGCTGCACATTTTGAGTGGTGAAAGGTCAAAGTCATCCTTCAAGGTCAGAGGTCAAATATATGTGGCCCAAAAAGCTTATTTTATGAATACTTTTGCAATATTGAATATAGCAACTTGATATTTGACATGCATGTGTATCTCATGGAGCTGCACATTTTGAGTGGTGAAAGGTCAAGGTCATCCTTCACAAGGTCAAGGTCATCCTTCAAAGTCAAACGTCATATAGGGGGACATTGTGTTTCACAAACGCATCTTGTTTCCATAATTTTTATGCCCCCCTTCGAAGAAGAGGGGGTATATTGCTTTGCTCATGTCGGTCTGTCGGTATGTCGGTCTGTCGGTCGGTCCGTCCACCAGGTGGTGTCAGACGATAACTCAAGAACGCTTGGGCCTAGGATCATGAAACTTCATAGGTACATTGATCATGACTCGCAGATGACCCCTATTGATTTTGAGGTCAAAGGTCAAGGTCACGGTGACCCGAAATAGTAAAATGTTTTTTTAATGATAACTCAAGAACGCATACGCCTAGGATCATGAAACTTCATGGGTAGATTGATCATGACTCGCAGATGACCCCTATTGATTTTGAGGTCACTAGGTCAAAGGTCAAGGTCGCAGTGACCCGAAATAGTAAAATGGTTTCCGGATGATAACTCAAGAATGCATATGCCTAGGATCATGAAACTTCATGGGTAGATTGATCATGACTCGCAGATGACCCCTATTGATTTTGAGGTCACTAGGTCAAAGGTCAAGGTCACGGTGACCCGAAATAGTAAAATGATTTTCGGATGATAAGTCAAGAACGCTTTTGCCTAGGATCATGACACTTCATAGGTACATTGATCGTGACTCACAGATGACCCCTATTGATTTTCAGGTCACTACGTCAAAGGTCAAGGTCACAGTGACAAAAAACGTATCACACAATGGCTGCCACTACAACGGACAGCCCATATGGGGGGCATGCATGTTTTACAAACAGCCCTTGTTTTAGAACACCTCTGATTTTGTATTTATATTTTGCTTAAGAACATACTGAATGTTGACAAAATATTGATAACATGTTTTAATGGGATTTTATTAAGTGCAAAAGACATGTACATTTATAAAAAAAAATTCAAAACATTTGGTTAACATCTTTTGTTCAAATTATGCCCTTTGGGTCAAATTTGCCCCTTACCCACGGGTCACAAAATTGAACATTATATACACTTCTTGCTTGCTTATTTTGTGAAAACTTTTAAAATATTCTTGTCCTTAACTCTAGGATCTAGGGCTACCACATTTTGTATGTAGTGAGATATAGTAGTTCTCTATGTGTCCAATAATTATGTTGATGAAGGTGGCAGTGGTAATGACTTGATATGTCTGTGAGATATGAATGCCAAAGTCTTCGTTTTACATAACATGAATTTTTATGTAAAAGTGGTTGTTCTTCATAAATTCTACATGTTCTTTGCAAATGACCTCTACAAAGTTGTTCCAGGAGTACCATATTGTCTGACAATCTTTTGTTTTATTGTTAACTTAAACTGTACTTGATTCTAGCATGCCACTATACTTCTTTGAAGTAATTTGAGCAAATTTCTCACTGTTTAGTAATGTATACATTGTTTAAGGTACATTATAATTTATAATTGTAGGTGGACTTCAATATGTATTATCTACTTATGCTGCCACAATGTAAAGGCAACAATCACTGGGTTTTGCTGGTTGCAAGTGTTATGTCCAGGACTGTATTCATTTATGACTCGTTGGGTGGTAACAACAAGGCTTTGTTCGATTTGTTCTGGTAAGGTTCAAAGCTGTAATTCATTTTTTGTCTTACCTGCTTGATATAGCAGTCACAGTAGCAGTTGGTGTTTGTGCATTTTATGTGTGTCTCTGAGCTTATCCAAACTGTGATTCGATAATTGAATATGCCATTTTTAATATAGCTTACCACATATGTTCTCCATGTAGAGAAGCTGCAGCGCATGCGTTAACAAGAGATCAAAGGTCACATTAAGGGAGCTTTTTTGGCCAGTTCCAGTTATCATTCCTCAGGCAATATACCAAACAAGATATTCAAAAAACTTTGTAAATCTTATTTGTTTTCTATATTTGGATCTTTATCTTAAATATTAACTTGTAATGACCACCAACACTTTAAAAATGATAGGCTATATATAAATTTAAGCTTGCTTTCTTAGTTCATTCTTATTTATTATTGTGTCCTATCTCTCACACTTATGTGTTTCAAATAATGTGTTAATAGCTTCACATATATATATATGTTTGAAAACTGATTACCAAAACAATTTGGTATAGATAAAGTACCGCTTAAGTATATAGGCACATGATTTTTGTTGATTTTTACCAACACAATATTTGTTGCAGCCAGTTCATGTGTCAACGAGCGCAAATTGTGAAAGGTGGCTTGGAAAAATTCAGTTCAGAGTTCAAAGCGCCACCTTGCAACAAACAGCGCCATGGAAACAGCTGTGGAGTGTTTGCATTGATGGTAATAAATTAGCTTTATATTTCTATATAGGAGTCACTTTGTCGTACTGTCGGTCGGTCTGTCCTGAAATTTCATCCGATCTTCACCAAACATGGTCACAAGTTGTATCTTGATGATGTTTAAGCCAAGTTTGAATATGGGTCATGCTGGGTAAAAAACTAGGTCACGAGGTCACTTAGTGTGTTTTAAACCGAAAGTTTGTTCGGACCATAACTATGTCATTTACCGTTAGATTTTAAAATAACTTGGTACATTTTTTCACCATCATGGGACGGTGTGTTGCGTGAAAAAAGTATGTCGATATCTCCAAGATCAAGGTCACACTTGGAGTTCAAGGGTCAAATGCTTGTCCGGGCCATAACTTTATCATTTATTGTGAGATTTTAAAATCATTTTGCAAATTTGTTCACCATCATGGGACGGTGTGTCGCGCGAAAGAATTACTTCAATATCTCGAAGGTCAAGGTCACACTTTCAGTTCAAAGATTAAAAATGGCCATAAATGAGCTTGTCTGGGCAATAACTATGTCATTCATTGTGAGATTTTAAAATCATTTGGCACATTTGTTCACCATCATTGGACGGTGTGTCGCGCAAAAGAATTATGTCGATAACTCCAAGTTCAAGGTCACACTTTGAGTTCAAAGGTAAAAAAAGGCCATAAATGAGCTTGTCCAGGCCATAACTATGTTGTTCATTGTGAGATTTTAAAATCATTTGGCACATTTGTTCACCATTATTGGATGGTGTGTCGCGCAAAAGAATTACGTCTATATCTGCAACGTCAAGGTCACACTGTGAGTTCAAAGGTCAAAATTGGCCATAAATGATCTTGTCCGGGCCATAACTATGTCATTTATTGTGAGATTTTAAAAATACATGGTACATTTGTTCACAGTCATTGGACGATGTGTCATGCAAAAGAATTATGTGGATAACTCCAAGGTCTAGGTCACACTTGGAGTTCAAAAGTAAAAAAATGGCCATAAATTTGGACTGCATGTCATGCTAAAGAATTCAAGAGTTCAAAGGTGGAAATTGCCATAAATGATAATGGCATTATCATTCTTAAAAATCGCCATAAATTTGATTCTCTTGTTTTGTGAAGACGGCATGCAAAATAGTCTGTGTCAATGCGGCACGTGGGGGTATTTGTCACGTCTGTGACAAAGCTCTAGTTTGCTTAGTAAAGATCTGCATTAACTTTTATTCAACAAAATAATGGGAGAATGTAGAATATAATCATCGTACCTTTCTGTTGGTGCATTGGTTTTTAGAGCCTTGCATTTTCTTTTAATTTATAAAGGACATGATATTTCATATGTAATATCATAACCTGAGGATCAAACTGTGTTATAGAGTCCCACTTTTGTCAAATAACCCTGAAAAAAGGTTAAACAAGAAGATTACTCATATTTAAATTTATGAATGTGTCATATAATGAAAAAAAGCATTCTCTTTGCTCCATTATATAATTTTGTATGAAAAGTTGTTTTTCAGTGTCTTAATGTGATTGTATATTTATGATGCATAAAACATGAATACTTTTCACTGTCAAACTATCGTTCTTGCAATTTTATTTTCAGAAATAGTATTTTTTGTGAACACTTAATCTAGTGAATATATGCTTTTCTTATTGCAAACAAATGTTGTTGTTAAAGTTAAGTATGAATGACTTTTACTTTATTTCCAGACTGCCAAATGTTTGGTCATGAAAAAGCATCCCACAATGTTGCGACAGGCCCATGATTCAGTTTATCGAGACTAGTCCTGAGACGCAGACTTCTGATTCATGGAGTGCGGCAAACATATCTGTGCGACTCGATCACTTCACTGTAAAGACCCGCACGACATTAAAATGGAAATTATCAATATGTGTTGTTTCTCGAAAATAATTTTTTGTCGCAGGAAGTGCTTCGGGCTCGATTAATCTGAGAACTCAACAAAATATTAATAAAATCCTTCTGTGCCAAAAACATATTGACTTAAAATAAATAATCCCGATGGCGTAAATGACTTATCATTTCATGTTCACGAACCGGTTTTAAAATACTTTGTAGACTTATCTGCTAGGCGGTGAGGACTTTTAGACCACCTGATAAACTTCAACTTTATTTGCCCTAGTTCAGTAACCGACTAAAGATATGCTAACATAATACTGACGACTGAAGAGTCTGTTGTGTCTTATATTCTCATTGCTACTTAAAATATTAAGTCTATTTCAACGTTTAGACTAATAATAAGCAAATTCGTTAAATTGATATCCCCCGCCAAATAAATTTTGATTATTGATGGGTGCAGAACTAACAGAAAAGTTTATTTGAAGGGTTGTACCCTTATCTCACTTATTTAAAAGCAACAACATAAAAAAACAATTGGCAATAACTCTTATTTAAGAAAGTGTAGAGTTATAGATTTTGTGCATGACACCTCTCCTCATTGATATCTTAACATCCATTAAATTTCATCTTTAACTCGTGTATTGTATCTGTGATAGAGTCCTGTAAAGTAACATCAGACATGTACATATGTACTAGGGTTATGTTTCTTGTGCATGGCACTTATTCTCATTGACAATTATACACCCATAAAATTTCATGTTGAAATCTTGTATTTATAGTTTCTGAGATAAAGCCCTGAAAAGTTACATCATACAAAAACAACAAAGGGCAATAACTCTTATTTAAGAAAGTGAAGGGTTGTGGTTCTTATGCATGGTTCTATAAATGAGATATAGCCCTGAAAAGTTACATCATAAAATAACAATAATTAGTAAGGGCAATAACCGTTATGTAAGAAAGTATACGGTTATGGTTCTCGTGCATTGATAATTATACACCCATTAAGTTTCATGTTAAAATCTTATATAGTATCTGAGATATAGCCCTAGTTACATCATACAAAAACAACAAAGCGCAATAACTCTTATATCAGAAAGTGACGGGTTATGGTTCTTGTGCATGGCACCTCTCCTCAGCTATATTTATACACCCATAAAGTTTCATGTTGAAAACTTATATTGAGTTTCTGAGATAAAGCACTGAAAAGTGTGTGAGTGACTGCACTGATAGACAGACCAACGGTATGTTTAAGTATATTTAGCGTACCCGGGGTACATTAAAGTTTACTTAAGAGTACACAGGGTACTTTAAAGCATTACCCGAGCTGAACCGACAATTACCAATCAAGCTTATTGACATATTAAATAAATGATGAAAGTGGTAACTATGATTGTGTGAAATATAATACAATAGTTTTCCTGAATTGAGTGTACATGTGAGTTAACTAAAATAATGATAAAAACACCGATTGGGATTATACATTTCTGGAACTGAATTTGGTTCATTATCAGTTTTTAACTTTTTTCTTTTTTAAGCTGAAATAATATATATATATATATATATATATATATATATATATATATATATATATATATATATATATATATATATATATATATATATATATATATTATAATCTGAAAATATTTTCTTAAATCAATGTTGTATCTTTGTATTAAAAAACTGCAACACTCTGGACTGTAAATTAGGCATAACCATATTTCTTTACAACGTAATGCATGTACATCATCGATATATATAACATTTAAAACAAAATCGTTTTAAAATTCAAATGTTTGCATGGCGTTAGAACTACTGTTTTGATATCTTTGTTGTGAACAATGTGTTTAGGTTCAACGTCCGAAAGCAAGATGTCCGAAAATAACTGCAAGCTGTTAAAACGCGAAATTAAGTTGAATTGAAACAACAATGCGTTAAATATTAATTTTCATCAATCTGACATTTTTTACGGCGACTGATCGGAGCAATATCACGGGGGTACTGTGAAAATCGTCAGATCTCACGATCTGACAATATTAACGCTACACCAGTCTATTTCGTTTCCGTAGAGATAGCTAATGTCGTCCGTTTGTAAGCTCAAATTTGATTGGCTGACGGGTTCAATGGCTTGTTCTAAAAATAAATGCTGCTCGAGCAGCATATTGCTGCTCGAGCAGGAATTTTGCTGCTCGAGCAGCATTTAAATGCTGCTCGACCAGTAAATTTCTGCTCGAGCAGCAATATGCTGCTCGAGCAGCATTTAAATGCTGCTCGAGCAGCATTTTTTTCTGCTCGAGCAGAAGTTAAAGATTCGACCCCTTTGGTGCGCCATAGGAAACAGTTTAATATTAGTTCAAAGTAAAGTTCTAATCAATGCACATGTATCCATTAATAAGCAATAAGACTAAAGTATTTGCTCTTGATATTTGTTTATTGTACTTAACATTATGTTTTCCATCTCATGATTGTAATTGATAAAAACTTTCTCCATCACTTGTTATGTTAACATTTATAAATTCAATACATTGAAGCTAGATTATTAAAATGCTTATTCCTAAAAATTTACTCTCTGTCTGTATTATTTTGCATGCAGTAATCCAAAGGAAAGCATGCACCATGTTTTGGTGTGTAATTTTAATGACAGGTCATTAAACAAAATGGGTCTGGTTACTAGATTGGCTAAAGCCTTCTGCATGAGCATATTTAAGTTTTATGAGCCATTAAAATGCACTAGACCTCTGAAAATAAAAAAGATTGATAGCACCCTGATGTTACTGTATATCCCCTAAAAGTACACTCCATGCAAGGTCAAGTTTCTCCCTTCTGATAGATTAAGGCTGGTATTCCATCTGTCTGTATCAGCATCCGCATATCCGCATCCGCAAAAAAATAGAACAAGTTGAAATGCACTTTATTCCATTCGTCCGCATCCGTATGTCAGCATGCGCAAAAGGCGTCCGCAAAAGAAGTTCCAGGGCTCAACATTAACGGTTGTCCTATTGCCCCTGGCAAGAAAAAGTTGGGTCCGGCCAAGTTATTTTATAATCTAGTTGTCCGCCTGGGCATGTGCAAAAAAAGAACAAAGAGCATTTAATTTAGACTTTAATTTCTGTAATCATTTTGCTTAATGTTCAAAAATAAAAAATGTTTTGTGGTGTATCATTTTGATCTTTATTAAAAAATATGAGGGTTACAGGTAATGTGATATTTCATGTTTGGGCAAGTGGCTTAATACGTACAGGGCAAGTAGATTTTTCTAAGTACTTGCCCGGCAGGGCATGCTGGTTTTTAGATTAATGTTGAGCTCTAAGAACGCTCAAGTGAGCATTCTAATGCGGATGCGGACAAGATACAGACGGCATTTAGCATGATGAGAGTAGCTGTCATCTCAAAAATCAACTGAAAAACTATCAAATTCGTGAAAAATTACCCGGAATTATACAACTAACTCAGTCCTGCATATCGGGATTTTACTTCAAATGTTTGGAAAAACATAGCCTAGGCACTTAAAGAAGATGTTTCAGGTATTTACCATTTGTATTCTTTTACAGAGAGAATGATGATTTGTACCTTATATCTACTTAAATTCAGGCCTGTCCTTCATAATAATTATCTCAATTATAATATTTAGTTTTATCCATATACAAAAATAAAGATACGCTCGACGTATGCGGATAAATGGAATATAGCGTCCGTATTATGATTTTGCGGATTCGTATGCGGATACGGATGCGGATAGATGGAATACTAGCCTTAGCAGCAGGAAGAAAGTCAAGATAAAGTACGGACTTGGTATTACGCGTGTTAGTATCACAAATAGACTGTGGTCAATATTTTGTCTCAACTTTGATTTTTTCTCAATTTGTGTGCAGGATATGTGCGTGGATTACGTTGCATATTAATGTCTTTCAGTCTTCCTTTTGTTTTAACACTATACATAATTATTGGTAAGCAACTTAAATCCACCAATCTGTCTACTGACGAAATATGCGAAAATCAATGTTTGGCGATTAATAATAATTGTTTCACGGTATTAATTGTTATCTTTGATACGTCTGTTTGGATTGCACTGTGGTATCTGGGATGACACCTTATGTACATGCAATAATCCAATGACAGGACTCACATGCTTGCTGTGGGAAAACAGGGCTAAATGCATGTGCGTTACATGTTGTGCCAGATTAGCCTGTGCAGTCAGCATTGGCTTATAAGGGATAATAATTTCTGCCTTTACTGGATTTTGCTTTTAAGAGACTTCCTTTGAACGAAATAGCCCCTTATGTTTAAAGTGGCGTCCCTATTGAGCCAATTCTGTGCTTATCTGGGACAACCCTTTACACTTGCATTAAGCCCCGTTTTCCCAGATTGAGGCTCATGTATTTTTAGCAGTACTGATGGGTGTTATTATTAGCAGAACTACAGCATACTTGCAGGTTAACTGTACTCACCTAGCAAGGGTGCCCTCGTTATATCATTGAGCCCAGGTTTACAGTTTTAATTGACCATAAATGGAATGCATGTGGGCCTTGCACTATCAGATTACTGTTCTGTCTGATTAAAACAAGATTAATTTACAATACAAAAAGTACTGATCAACAAGGTAAATTCGGAAACTTGATGAGAAAAACCTCACAACATGAAACTTTCCTCACAAAAATGAGTTCTAAAGGCAGTACATTTATTTCAGTTTTTTATTGAAGGTCGTGTTTTTCCAAATAATGTTCTGTCAGAATATAAATGTAATGATGAAATATAAACAAATCTAATGTCTGTTTGAGTTGTTTGGTTGACGAGTTATGCATTGTGTGTGTTTATTCATTAACATAAAAGTAACATGTGTATGTTTTATATATAAAACAAGGGCTGTTTGTAAAACATGCATGCCCCCCATATGGGCTCTCCGTTGTAGTGACAGCCATTGTGTAAATATGTTTTTATGTC
The DNA here is from genome assembly GCF_020536995.1 of Dreissena polymorpha. NCBI lineage: Eukaryota > Metazoa > Mollusca > Bivalvia > Myida > Dreissenidae > Dreissena > Dreissena polymorpha. The sequence goes on along the minus strand of NC_068355.1, from coordinate 185,415,680 downwards.
ACTGTGACCTTTGACCTAGTGACCTGAGAATCAATAGGGTTCATCTCACAGTCATGATCAATGTACCTATGAAGTTTCATGATCCTAGCCATAAGCGTTCTTGAGTTATCATCCGGAAACCATTTTACTATTTCGGGTCACTGTGACCTTGACCTTTGTCCTAGTGACCTGAAAATCATTAGGGGTCATCTGCGAGTCATGATCAATCTACCTATCAAGTTTCATGATCCTAGGAATAAGCGTTCTTGAGTTATCATCCGGAAACCATTTTACTATTTCGGGTCACTGTGACCTTGACCTTTGACCTAGTGACCTCGAAATCAATAGGGGTCATCTGCGAGTCATGATCAATGTACCTATGAAGTTTCATGATCGTAGCCCCAAGCGTTCTTGAGTTATCATCCGGAAACCACCTGGTGGACCGACCGACAGACAGACCGACATACCGACATGTGCAAAGCTATATACCCCCTCTTCTTCGAAGGGGGGCATAAAAAACTCATGATAGTCCATAATTATCTTTAATCATGATTACGTCTTAGTAAAATGCAGAAAACAAACAAATATTTAATTATCTGTGTACACGAAAAATAGCAATGCATAACAGCTGGGATATATAAGCCTCACTCTGAGAAAACGGGTCTTAATGCATGTGCGTAAAGTGTCGTCATAGATTAGTCTGTGCAGTATGCACAGGCTAATCAGGGACGATATTTTCCACTTTTATTGAAATTTATGTTTGTAGGTAGTCTCTTCTGAACGAAAATCCAGTTTAGGTGGAAAGTGTCTCATCTGTTTAGCCTTTGACTCTGGGAGGACACTTTAAACACATGTATTAAGCCCCTTAAAGCAACGCTCACATGGAAGGATTGTTCAAACTTGAAATCATTTTTATATATGTACCCAATTTTTAAGTAGCCAAAATATATTGTTACAGATAAAAACCTCTATCTTTTTTCAAACTGACATCAAAGAGTTTTTATATCCAACACATGATGTTTGAAGTAATAATTTATCTATTAACTTGTTAATCCCCTAGATGTTGGGATGCAAACCTAAGCATAGGAAGATTATTTATTTTGCTTTAATGACATTTTTACCACATACCATAAAAGGAATTGAATAAAATATAATTACATGTTATTAACCCATTCATAATAAAGCTGGTAAGCTAGTCATTTTTACTTTTTTATTAAAAAATTATAGTATAGTTTGAAAGAAAATTAAACCCCTCCTACAATAGATAATTATAACTTTCAGAACATGAGATCAAAGGGGTGCCCACATTATGAAAACTGAGGCATGACTATTTAGCATGTGACCTATAATTTTAGATGGTCGCTTTAGCGACCGTCTAAAGCGCTAAGTGTAAAATTCAGGTCAGTACGGCCTAGGTATGAATAACCCAATGCCCGCCTACTACACGTAAGAAAGAGTTGTATAATGTATCCAAGAGGTTTGAGTTCTCCAATTATGTGTATTCACAAATGGAAACATTATATTAATATCGTGATACATTCAATATTTTCGAACGGTGTTTTATAGAAAAGAATCAAAAAACAATGATCGTATTGTACGTGTGGCGGAGGAGATTGTTTATGAATGATTAAAATAGTCCACTTTCTGCTATGTGTGCGTGACGTAGTATTTTCGCTCAGCTCATTCATAAATCTGAGGCTGGCGATAAACAAAGGGGAGTCCGTGTGAGAATAACGCAATAGTATAAGGTTACGCTTGTTTATATTCACAGGTCTCAATTAATAATACGTTGACCACGAGTTCAACAATTATTACAGGGATACGATAGACAACATAAAAAAAATGTTTCATTATCGCTGAAACTGTTAAAAAACATTTAAATATAACAATAATATTCTCTAAAAAATGTAGTCTTGCTGTTTTGAAATAAGGTTTGGAATTTTGTTTTCTAAATAACTTAATTCAAAACAAAAGTTTAATTATAGTGTTTTTTACTTGTTAGTCGCATATTTACCGCATTATAATGTGTGTTATAATAGGCAAACCATACATTAGTAAAATTCAATCTGCCTTCGCACATAGAAGGAATGGGTCAATTAGGTGCTGCATTTCCTTTGCTTACTTCAGTTAGAGGTCAATTCTTTACGTAATAGCAATCACAAGGCTCCGGCTTCAAAGGAATTGCGGAGCGTTCTTACATAATAAAAGTCGTAGTCGCATGGTATTTGCGTTTTGCGTCCTATTTGGTCATGTGGTTCTTTTTTGTGGGTGTTTTGGCATTCATGATATGAGGCTATTAATAGATGCGCCTGTCGATAAACAAAGGAAAGTTTACGGGTTATAACAACGCAATAGGTTACGCTCTCGCATACAACTCAATGACGTAGTACAGGTCGTAAATTGAGAGATTCGGGAAAAAGTTGATGCTTATTTATATTCTCAATTTATAAAACGTTGAACATAAGTTCAACAATAACTTCAGTGATACGATAGACAAAAAAAAAGTTTCATAATTGCTAAACCCGAATATAACAAACAATTTATAATGATAATACGAATGCAATAGTAGAAGGTTAGTAGAAGGTTAAGCTTGTTTATATTCACAGTTCTCAATACATAGACAGGTGGATTTGAGCTCATCAATTGCTACAGGCATACTATAGGCAACCTCGAAAATGCTTTTTAATCGCTAAAACCGAAAACAACTTAATATATTATATTAAATATATTTATAACAATAAATGTCTTTTAAAAATGTAGTCGGCGTATACGCTGACTTGAAATAAAGTTAGCAATTTACTTTTCTAAATAATTAAATACAATTAAACAAAAGTTAAACTATTGTGTTGTGTTTTTCACTTGTAAGCTGCATATTCACCGCATGAAATGTGTGTTAGCATTGTCAAACCACACATTAGTGTGAGTTAAAATAAAAAATATACTACGGGAGAGCACTTCATAATTGTGTCCTCATATGCCTTGTTATGAGTATCTTTCTTCACTATCGAAATATACCGTATGTTTATATTTGATTTAAACGCAGTTTTCTTTCGACACAATTAAATCACACGTCACTAGCACCGTCATGCGAAAATGGGTCTTATGCGTTTCGGCAAGCGTTTGTTAAACCCAACATGTGCTTTTGCGCAGTCAGGCCATAGGCGATGCTTTTCGCTTTAAAATCACTCAATATGTTATGTTTCTCCTTACCAGAAGGAGGGATAGCTGAGTGGGCTATTTACATGATGGGCGCATATGGAATAAGACCCATTTTCGCATGACAAGGGTCATTACAAATCTCATTGCAAATTGAAAATGCCACATTTAAGAACAATGCTTTTTGATACAAAATTGAATTGAAAATAGCAAACTTGTTAATAATGGCAGCCTATCCACACATTAAGGAATGATTTCCAGACGTGCTGACCAAGTACTGCAAACATTGTGGTATGATAATTTAACGATTTTCTCTTATCGTGACACTATACTATTTTGCTAATGATTGTTTTCTCATCTTGGAGGCGAAAGTGAAATTCTGCGAGATGGATTGTAACGCGTAATTGTAACAGGGCCACAATTTGTGTCGTTTGAGCATACAGAGAATAGTCCGGAATTCCTTACACTGAACAGTGCTACATCCTTTGAATTGAGCACATACGCAGTGATGTAGCAAAAATTCAGAGGTTGTATCTCGAATCAGCTTATTAAATATTCGAAAATATTCATGCGTGTCTGTTTGCGTTATGTAAAAGTCACTAAGATGAAAACTGAAACAGCTACGCCTACAAGCGCATTAGTGCTCTATACCTATGTTTATGTTAGCGTTGTTGACACCGTGTGAACTGCTCGGGTAACAAGTAAAGCATAAACAGCAATGTTTATATACTTTTATTCCTCCATATACAAGATACGAAGATTATTGTATATTTTGAATTTGTATATGGTGTCAAAAATCAAAAGTTTTGTACACTGAACTTTCATTATGAATTTATATTCTTGGTGAGATAGTCATTTGATATTAGAAAAAAGTATTCCTTTAATATGATGGTGACTGCAAATTTTCTTTATATTAAGTTATCATTACCATTTTCATCATACTTTCTATGCTTTCAGAACTTCCAAAAAGCATGTTGTTTTTATTTTGTCTTAGTTATTTCTATGAAATAATAAGGATGATAAAAAGTGCACACAAAACTCGACCCGTGCGCTATGACACACACTTTATAAAGTTGAATGGCGTGTGTTCATTTCAAACTTGCGATTGATTTTCAAAAATGAATTGCGTGTTAAATTATGCAATAGCGAACATCTTCAGTGCCTTCAGCGCTTTGATATCTATTTGCCTATCACCATGGCAATTAAAATCTTATTAGTGTAAAACCCAGCAACCACATTAAAGAATTAGAGCAGACTACAAAAGCGGGCTTCTCTTTAGTCTTTATCAATGATGTTAATTTCTCTTTGAAAACGAAATATTGCTCAGTTTTCATGCTAAATGATCTTGTATCATCTCTAGACCATGTTAAATATAGAAAGTTGTATATTGTTTTCAAGGGAAGTCATGTTCTCTGATCAATTGTTAAATACAACCAAACTGGAGACTGTCATACTGGGAAGATTATAATTTATGTGCAATAAACATTTTCTGCATATACAAGCATAATTTAACTTCATTTGATGATCAAAAAGAAAAAGAACAAAGATCTATGAACATAAGTATCATGGTATTTTCTCCATTAATTGACCATATTTAATGAATAAACACAACATTTTACAAAACATATAATAGCTCTATGTAAACATCAAAACCAAAAGAACTTTTAAAGAAGTAACATAATATAATAATCAGCAAAATTGTGCAAAACAAAATAAATAATGTGCAAAATCATTAGCTCAACATAGCTTGTAACAAAGAATTAAGCTGTGCTCTGTAAAAAAAGTGCATTTGAGTACAGTATTGTACCAGATTAGCCTGTGAAGTCTGCACAGGCTAATCTGGGAGAATCTTTTCCGCTTTAATGGTATTTTTCTTTTAAATGAAGTCTCTTCTACACAAGAACCACCCTAGATGGAAAGTGTAGTCCCTGAATTGCCAGTGTGGACTGCACAGGCTAATTACTGACCCATCTTGAACATAGGCAAGCATGATGCCCTGTTTTCCCAGAGCCAGGTTTAACCCTTTGCATGCTGGGAAATTTGTCATCTGCAAAAATGTCGTCTGCTGAATTTCTAAAATTAGCATTTTCTTTGATTTTTTTCAAAGAATACTATCAGAGTAGCAAACAGTTTGGATCCTGTTGAGACGCCACGTTCTGTGGCGTCTCATCTGGATCCAAACTGTTTGCAAAGGCCTTCAAAATTCGGTTCCCCGCACTGAAAGGGTTTAAGCCCCGTTTTCCCAGAGCCAGGTTTAATAGCTAGAACCATGTATATCCATGCCAAGTTTAAATAAACAGCTGGTGAATTAATGAGATACCCAGCCAGTATGGGCCTATCAGTAGGATCTTTTGACATGAAAAGTGCATTATCTTCCTCTTCATAAACTTCCTGTGTGAGATGTAAATTTTCAATTATCAGGGCTCAGCACTAGGGCTGTTACCAAGCTCAGTGCAAGAAGGTTGTAGATGATGTGTTCTGTGTGCCTTTGATGGCTTCTTCTTGTTCCATGTGCCTAGAGGCATGTCATTTTGTCTGGCCCACTTGTGGTCAATTAAATTCACTGATAATCAGCTTGGAGCAAATTGAAATGAGGACTTGTATGGCCACTGCACTGTTACTGATGATGGAACAGGAATTATTAACAACAGATGGCGACGCTAATATTCTAGGGCTTCAGATTAGAAAACAAATTTTATTAGAATGGTTGGTCTGCTGTTATGCATAAGTATGATGGATGTTTTTTGTAACTGTTTTGAGGCTGACTGAAATAATATTGTTTTTTTACGTTTACTGTTGTATCAAAGGCATTATGTTTGTTTGTTTCTTCATTTTTTGTTGTTTTTGATAGTTGCATTTTATGTAATAGTGTTTATCAGTGTTTCAATCATTGTATTAGGAAAGCTTAAATAAAGCACTCCAGAGAGCAGAGGGTCAGACCGCACATTGTCTGAAGATCCTTACAGGAAACAACCCATTTATGCCTAGTGGACTCTCCCATCCTTTTAAATTGGATCAATTTATTTTCAAAATTAGGGATGTCTAATATATTTATTTCTATATTTAGAATATTTCTTACAGAAATTCCTATAAGCAAACAGCGCAGACCCTGATGAGACGCCGCATCATGCAGCGTCTCATCTGGGTCTACACTGTTTGCCAAAGCCTTTTTTCTAGACGCTTGAGGCATAAATGGGTTAATAGGTTTAGTAAATACAAGGCCAATTGAACTCTGCAACATGAATCTATTAGTAAACTGTTGCAGTTCTGTCTAATCAAAATGATATACCTGTTGTGTTAATTTGCACCTTGTGAACAGTAGTTGCTATTTTGATCTTTTCCAAAACAATTTCAAAAGAAAATGTGTCTGCTTGTAAATTTGGCCTAAGTGCTATGACAGCATATTAGGTTTGCATTTTAAATTTATGTTATAATATGTAACAAAAAACTTTTTTTTTTTTATAATTGTGTTATATTTCAAGTATTTTACAACAAAAACAAGGGCTGTTTGTAAAACATGCATGCCCCTCATATGGGCTGTCAGTTGTAGTGGCAGCCATTGTGTGAATATGTTTTTTGTCACTGTGACCTTGACCTTTGACCTAGTGAACTGAACATCAATAGGGGTCATTTGCCAGTCATGATAAATGTACCTATGAAGTTTCATGATTCTAGGCGTTAGCGTTCTTGAGTTATCATCCGGAAACCATTTTTCTGTTTCGAGTCACTGTGACCTTGACCTTTGACCTAGTGACCTGAAAATCAATAGGGGTTATCTGCGAGTCATGTTCAATGTACCTATGAAGTTTCATGATCCTAGGTGTAAGCGTTCTTGAGTTATCATCCGGAAACCGTTTTACTATTTGGAGTCACTGTGACCTTGACCTTTGACCTAGTGACCTCAAAATCAATAGGGGTCATCTGCCAGTCATGAGCAATGTACCTTTGAAGTTTCATGATCCTAGGCATAAGCGTTCTTGAGTTATCATCCGGAAACCATTTGGTGGACGGACCTACCGACCTACCGACATGTGCAAAACAATATACCCCCTTCTCTTCGAAGGGGGGCATACAAAAAACATAACACAAAGTATTTCATGTACAGCATTTTGATGGGTACATAAATGTAATATAATAAATATAACTGTAGTACATTCAACATACATTCATAAAACATTATACAATACAAACTAAATTAATGTTGAATATAAGTATGTATATCAATTAACATAAAATATTGCACATATGAGAATAAAACAGAAAGTGCTGAATTGCATTGTATACGGAAAACTGATAATTCAGAGTTTACAACAATGACAACAAATAAATATGTTATAAGCCAGGGTTTTTTTTGGTCCGATTTTATAGCCGAAATTCGGCTATGTTCCCAATCCCAAAAAGTATACTTTTTTCCCAAAATGTGGCAAAAAATTCCCAATTTCAAAAAAAAAAAAAAAAAAAAAAAATTTTTTTTTTTTTTTTTTTTTAGAAAGAAGTCTTATGTGTATTTTATCTCAATTTAAATTCAATTACATCTAACAAAGTTTTATATGATTTTTTTCTTTTAATTTGAATGATTGTAAAGAGTTAATTCAAATTTAGTATTTCCCTAATTAGTGGACTTTTCGTGTGGAAAAAAAGGCTAATGAATTTATTTTCCCAATTTCATGAAAATGCCGATAAAATTCCCAATTCCAAAGCCGTGGGCTATCTTCCCAAAAAGTGGAAAAAAAACCCTGTAAGCATTATTTATATTATGAGTTATGATTGGTTATGTCATTATATGAGATGTCAGTAAATATTTTAACCAGAGACCATATTTTTAATTCTTCTTCTGATCTAATTGTATTTCTGTAAATTTCAAAAGTTTGTTTCATACTGATAACAAGTCCGTAGTTTGAAGGAATTCTGGGTTTTTTCTTTGACAATAAAAGATATACCGTTTAAGCTCTAGGCATACTATATTTAAATCATTCATTTTTGGATTAATAATTCCAAGTACTAGATCCTGACATGTAATGTAAATATGTATGCTTGGTCTACTTCTACGAACAATATCAATAACAAATTTAATAACTTCCTGGGTATGTGGACTGTACCAGAACAAGTGCATTATATTTTCAACTTCCAAATTACAGATTGTACATACATTATTAGCCACAATTGTCATTTTGAACATAAGGGATTTTGTCCCCAATATTCTGTGGACTATTCTGAACTGGAGCCATCTGATATAAGTTTCTTTAGTTATATTGAATACATGTGCATGTACTTTTTTCCATTCAATATTTAAAAATGTTGAATTCCAGATAGTATCACAAGCTGGAATGTCATTGTTTTAAATCTAAATGTTTTATAAATATGTTTCTCTTCTTTAGGGCTGGCTACTATTTTTTTATGTAAGTTGGTTATATAGGTCCTTGAGTGTTTTTGTCAAAATTTGGCAGGTCTTCAAAATTGTCAATGTATTTCTTTATTATGTTTATTAATCCTTGTTACAATAGGAAGTTTACGTTTGTTCCAACTTGTGTATCCAAAGATTCTTTGGAAATAAAGCAGTTTCTTTCTACCATTATGTCTCTCACAAACCGAATACCTCTTTCATATAGACATTTGATATAGATATAGCTATTGCTAATTTTAAAATTATGATTATAAAAAAGAGGCATATCCAGAATATCATCACAATTCAATATTGGCAGCTTTTCAATATACAATATATAGTTTTTCAAAACATCAAGCCAAAATTTATTTTTTAAGTGCAAGCATATTTTTTCGGCATACATTTTACCAGTATTGAATACTATTTTTAAAATCTATTAACGATCTAGCCAGTGAATAACAATTTCCTTTGTAACAAAAAACTGTTTATTTGCCATATTGTTTATAGTCGACCTTTATTTAAAGCCATGGATGGTTTTATGTAATATGCAAGGGGATGTTAATAACATTTACCACACATATCAGGGATATTCTTTAACCAATTTATGCCTAGCGTCTAGAAAAAAGGCCTTGGCAAACAGCGTCTCATCTCATGATGCGGCGTCTCATCTGGGTCTTCGCTGTTTGCTTATAGGAATTTCTGTAAGAAATATTTTAAATATAGAAATAAATATACTAGACATCCTTAATTTTGGCAATAAATTGATCCAATTTAGAAGGATGGGAGAGTCCACTAGGCATAAATGGGTTAATCAACTGGTCTCTTTGTCTGACCACAAGTGTGTCTTGTTTACTTTAGTCTGGGGCATAATTTTGAATTTATTTAACCCATTTATGCCTAGTGGACTCTCCCATCCTTCAACATTGGATCAATTTATTTTCAAAATTAGGGATGTCTAGCATATTTTTTTTTATATTTAGAATACATCTTACAGAAATGTCTTTAAGCAAACAGCGCAGACCCAGATGAGATGCCGCATCATGCAGCGTCTCATCTGGGTCTACAATGTTTGCCAAGTCCTTTTTTGTAGACGGTAGGCATAAATAAGTCAAGTTACCAACTTCAAACTTCATACATGGTTCAACTAGTTTTAAGGAAGAGTTCTGTGCAATAGAAGCATTGTTTTATGGAGTTAATGCCCTTTGCCCGTAGCCCTTTTCCAGTATGAAAATGTTCTTGAAGATATGGAGTTGCAGTTCTTGTTGTATAAGAAATCATGTGGCTTGCATGTGTGGACACTGAAATTAGTATCCCATGCTCAATGTCATTTTGCACATATATGAAAAACTATATAAAAAAATTCAGAAATAAATAAGCTGTGCTTTGGGAAAATAGGGCTTAATGTACATGTGTAACGTATTGCCTCAGATTTATAGCCTGTTAATGAGTCCGCACAGGCTAATCAGGGACAAAACATGCAGCTTTTATGGTATTATTTGTTTAAAGGAAGTTGCTTCTTATGGATAATCCACTCAAGGCAGAAAGTGTCATCCCTGATTGAATGCACAGGCTAATCTGGGACGACAGTTTTACTTTACGAAAGTGCATTAAGCCCCATTTTCCCATTTCAAGGCTCAAATGAATATTGAAAGATGTGAAAATTTAGTGAGTGCAATGCAGAATCTTACCTGCAATATGAAAGGATGCACTGAATCATATCTTCGCACATGTATTTGTAAATAATTTTATGATTTTCTTATCATGGTTCAAACCATCAGTACCTGGAATCTAATCAGGGACTGATTATTTTGTTGACAGAGGTATCAGTAGTATTGACAGTTCTGTAGATTATTGTGGTATAGGATTACTTGATCAAAAATGGATGTAATTAATGCATTAACAGTCATTGAACAGATAGATACCAAAGTGGGCATCAAAGGAATTTCAAGGGATTTAAGGGGTTAGGGGTCTATGGTTGACCCTTCTGCCTTTAGTAAGAGTATTGTATTACATGTGAAACAAATGTTACTAAATTGATAAGCAGACTAAATGCATGTGATAAATTGAGTCGTGTTCTGAGAAATCTGGGCATAATGCATGTGAGTAAAGTGTCGCCCCAGATCTAAGACTGTGCAGACCGCACAGGCTAATCAGGGACAACACTTTCCACCTAATCTTGTTTTTCAGTAAGGAGGGACTTCCTTGAAACTAAAAATACCATAAAAGCGGAAAGTGTCGTCCCTGCGGACTGCACAGGCTAATCTGGGACGACACTTTGCGCACATGCATTATGCCAAGTTTTCTCAGAACACGACTCAATTTTAGTTCCAGGTTAGCCTGTCCTGTCTGCTTATCTTAATCAAGGATGACACTTTCGGCTTTTATGGATTTTTTTCATCAAATTGATGTTTTCATGTTTTCGAGTCTATCATGGAAACATATTGTTTTTTCCACGTCTGTCTGTTGGTTTGTTTGCATCAAACTTTAACATTGGCCATAACTTTTGCAATATTGAATATAGCAACTTGATATTTAGCATACATGTGTATCTCATGGAGCTGCACATTTTGAGTGGTGACAGGTCAAGGTCATCCTTCAAGGTCAAAGGTCAAATATATGGGGAGACATAGTGTTTCACTAACACATCTTGTTTCTAAATGAAAATTTAGTATAGGTGGAAAGTGTTGTTCCAAATTAACCTGTGTAAACTTCACAGTCTGATCTATGACAATTATTTTACCCACATGCATGAAGTCAGGTTTTCCCTAGAGACCTTTACATTTATCAAGTAAATGCATACCAAGTCATAAAATTGGCTTTTAGTCTTTGTAACCCCAATCTAATTGGTTATAATAGCGTATTGAAAAAAAGAAAGCTTGTTATTATGTTGACATTAGCATTATGTCATAAGCATGATTTGATGCATTTGTATGTTAGTATATAATTCTAATTGTTCTTGACTTTGTGTACCTGAACATAAAGTCATTTAAGAAAATGCCTACTAACAAATCGCCCTTGAAAAAACTACATTTGTGTATGTGAGATGTATATGGGGCTGATGTTAGTCAATTATATTGTATATTGATTATGTGACAAACATAGGAGCAGAAGGAGAAGCGAAGAACATGGGGTTACTCAAATAATACACTAGTTGTACTTTAAATACATTTGTCTTATGTATATTAGGAAGTCCCTTAAACATGTGCTATCTAAATGTTCATTCTCGGTGCACTTTTCTTCAATCTAATCCCAGTGTAAGATCAGCGTTTCAGCAGTTGTTTTTTTAACTATTAGGAAACTTGAAAAAGAAGCTTAGCTTATAACTATTTATTTAAACTCTAATGCATCGAAAGCCAAAAGCTCATAAACGAAATAAAAAATATTTATATTTGGTGTTATGTTATTAAAGAATTGGATAAGAACACAAATTTCTCTCCTGAGTTTCTTGAGATTAATTGTTTGCTTTATTTTTCAAAAATGCTTAATCCTTGGTAGGATAAGAGGATAAGTAAGTGGTATAAATGAGACACATTCTACGAAATCTGGGCTTAACACATGTTTGTAAAGTGTCGTTCCAGATTAGCCTCATTGCACAGTCCACAAAGGCTAATCAGGGACGACACTAGCTTTACCTTTATATTATTTACGTTTGAATTAAGTATCTTCTTTGCAATAAGCCAGTTATGGCGGAAAGTGTTGTCCCTGATTTGCCTTTGCAGACTGCACAGGCTGATCTGGGATGACACCTTATGCAAATGCCTTAATTTCCTTTTTCTTCGAGGGTGGTTTACATAGAGAAGATCTTTCCAATGTGTGGAAACCTTCAGATTGTTGAGCAGACACAGTATCAACCATGATATTATTAAGCTTGTTTAACCCATTTATGCCTAGTGGACTCTCCCATCCTTCTAAATTGGATCAATTTTTTTCCAAAATTAGGGATGTCTAGTATATTTATTTCTATATTTAGAATATTTCTTAGAGAAATTCCTTTAAGCAAACAGGGCAGACCCTGATGAGACGCCGCATGATGATGCCATCATGTGGCGTCTCATCTGGGTCTACGCTGTTTGCCAAGGTCTATTTTTCTAGACGCTAGGCATAAATGGGTTAATAGTTCTAGCAACTTAAATTATACTTTTAAAAGGGAAATCAAGTTGAAACAATATAGACCATTTTTAGTTAGTTATATGTTGTTTTTTGTGCAAACCATATCATACCCAACCAACACCCATTACCAGTGACAATTGGGTAACTGTACCTTTGATGAGAATGATGAATGATTCTGAGGAAAAAATGCAAGTTACACCTCACTAATAGCATTATTACCATTCCAACCGGTCTCTAACAGGGTTGTCTAATTAAGTTACACAGCAAACAGAGAAGCTCCCATTGATTAACAGAATGATAATAAGCCATTTCTAACAGAATGATAATTTGCCTATTTCTCCAAATTGGAGGTATTCTTCCCATTCCATTTCTGCCAAGTGATTACCCAATTTATCCTCCTGTTAGCTCATAACAAGCTATTGTTAATTGGCTTCATGAGATAATAACTGTTAATTTCCCCATCTCTCCCATTCACAAGCTATCTATAGATCACAGCTATCTTATTTTCAGGAAACTGATTTAGATACAAGATGTTACTTCTTGGTATTGCTGTAAGTACTACATGGGAAGTTGGTACTTATATATAGTACGACCTAATTATTTTTTTGTTGTTGTTGGTTTTGGTATTCCTCCCTTAAAATAATTTGAAAATCCAAAAAGACATCAACAGTATGAATAATTTCACAAAACAAAAAGTAGAAAAAGATTTGCTCCGTGGACAGAGAACTTGCCCTTGATTGGTCCTTGTTGGCTCAGGTACTACTTAACTCTTTCAGTGCTGGAACCGAATTTTGAAGGCCTTTGCAAACAGTTTGGATCCAGATGCGACGCCACAGAACGTGGCGTCTCATCAGGATCCAAACTGTTTGCTATTCTGATAGTATTCTTTGAAAAAAATCGAAAAAAATGCTAATTTGAGAAATTCAGCAGACGACATTTTAGCAGACGACAAATTTCCCAGCATGCAAAGGGTTAAAAGTACTCTGGAATTTTATATTCAAGTTGATTGTTACCTAGCTTACAAAGGTCAGCTAAGATGTAAAGCTGGATTCGACAGCTATCCTGAAAAATGCTTTGTGTGACGGAAAATATACTACAACATTTGATACAATAGACTATGCTGACTTGATTTATAGTCAAGCAGCATCACCAGCTGACTTGTGGGCAGAAACTATAAGACTATTAAGTTACAAATTGGTATTATCTATTAAACATATGTCAATGTATTTGTTTGAATTGTGGATAGTAAGATGTCAATTATAAACAATATCAGCAAAGTTTAATTTCATGAAAAATTTTGAGAGATGGTTCTTTATGCATAACCTGTATTGTAGCTATATGGACTTTCGAGCTCAGATTTCAGAACTTTATAGTTTCTAGAGTAAGACAAATTGATGATTCTATTTGTTCAGCAGTTAACTGTTGGTGCATCCATAACAGCTCACTATGTGTGGACACAACTTTGAATTGCAGATGAGTTGAAAAAGTGCCCCTTTACCATTTAGATACGTATTTTGACGCATTTGTAGTCCCATAGAAAGTTAAATTTAATTGATGACCTCTTTTACTAGATTCAAGTTTCTTAAAGGCTTCATTTCCAACCCTTAGTTAATGAACAGCAAACAACATAAAACCTGAACAGACTGCGAGTTACTCACAGGCTGTTCTGGTTTAATGCTGTTTGCAAGAGCCATTTTTACTTTGCTTCTTATGGGGGAAACAGTTATCAGAAAACAAAAATTCTATTGAAGTGTCATCATTTTTGTAAGAACACATATCAACAAATTTCTTACATGCTTCAATTCCAAGACTACTTCTGGTGACAAATTATTGTTCTTATCAACTACTTTTATAACAGAACTATATACATTTCTTTCTTTTTTTAATTAAGCTTTTGGCTTTTGATGCATTAGGTTTTTAATTGATAGTTGTAAGCTGAGCATCCTTGTCAGCTTGAAGTTCTTCAAAAGTTTGAATTATGGTTCAGTAATATAAAACTTTGTAGAGAGATGAAGACCTTTTGAATGTAACTAATTTATCCTGCTTAATTTGATATTTTGATTTATTATTTTTCACCACAAGAAACTATCGGAAACGTGCTCTAATAGGACGATTGATAATGGGACTGAATAAGAATTCAGAAGGTGTGATATTTAAGAAATAGTAAACCCCCAATGAGGTCCCTATGGCATTATAGTGACCAGCCAGGCAGCCACAAACTGTATATGGACCAAAGCCGTAGGCTTGTCACTATAATGCCATTGGGACCGAAGTGGTGTTTACTATTTCTTATATTACACCTAAGAGTATCCCCTGTATCACTGTACAGTGTTAAACCGGCTTTGTGTACTTTTATTTTTCATGCAACTGAATGCGCAAACGATGACGTAAATTGTGTGACACAGTTTCTCTGACGAAACATTCCAGTTGGAGCTAAATGCTCTGGATGTTTAGGACATGTCGGACGTGGTATTTTGTTAATAGTTAGTTATTTGTTTAAGGCATCAAACGAATGCAAAACGTATTTCGGATTGTGTGTTTATCATACATTATGTAAACTTAGATAGGAATACAATAAAATAGTGTGATTTAAAATGAGTTTCGATAAAGGGATGGAGAATAGAAAATGGAAGTGAATATCGTTTCGACTTTATTGTTTTAAACAATGTATTAACGTTAACGTTGGCATTGAGGTTAGCGTGTCGTTTATTCTAAATTAAGTTTTGTTTTGTACTCTTGTTAAAGCTGAAATAGTGTCAATGTTTTTCAATAAAACGCTTCAACACAGTGCATATATAGCGGTGTGTAACCCCGAACGGTCCATATACAAAAAAATAGTGACCGGTCCATATACTCTTAGGTTTTTCTACCGCATTTTACAGACTGAAACCGGTCATATAGATATAGAAGGACCAATATCTCTGAGGTGTAATATTGACAAATATATCACCAGCAAGCGCTACTAATGTATTCCGTATGACACAAAAGTGCATTTTAATGACATTGAGCACTGGTTATTTGAAACCCTTGGTGTCGACAACATGGTACGGCCATTAACAATAAACAGGAGACAAATTTCATAATGGTTGCTAAGATATTAAAATGTCACTGATTAAAAGGATGATATTAATGAATCGAGAACTTACCAAAGAGGCATGTTGCTTTTGATGTAAAAATGTGGAAAATATGTAAATATTAAAAACATTTTTATGGGGCCATAATAATAAGTGTCTGTTTGAGACATAAATTGCTCTAAAGCCTTTATGCGAGCTTGAAAGAGAAAGACTGAATCATTGCAGGCCTGACCAGTAAGGTGTTAACCCTTTCAGTGCGGGAACCGAATTTTAAAGGTCTTTGCAAACAGTTTGGATCCAGATGAGACACCACAGAATGTGGCGTCTCATCAGGATCCAAACTGTTTGCTATTATGATCGTATTCTTTGAAAAAAATCAAAGAAAATGCTAATTTTAGAAATTCAGCAGACGACATTTTAGCAGACGACAAATTTCCCAGCATGCAAAGGGTTAAAGCTCTTGTGTGTTTCATTACGTTTTAAGATATCCAATTTGTCAATAAACAGCTAGGTTAAAAAATAACCTTTGAATTTTGTTTGATTGATAAAGAATAATTAATTTTTTTTGCTTACCAAGATCTGTTGAAAAGATTTATGTGATGTGAAATGTCCAATGGTTACGAAAATTACCGATCGTCATTTTTCCGAAAAACAGCATGTCGCGGTTTACAAAAAACAAATGACTGCACCCAAATATTTTAATGTTACTGACTATAACGGGTTGATACATGCATGATTTTGCTTTAGTAAAGTGACAATATCAAGGCTGACACACTTGAAATATGAAGGATATTCTGTCCTTTGGCCTATGTCTATCAATACAGTGTATATAAATACGATGGGCAACTTCCGAAACCAATCGGAAAATGTTGACGGGTACAAAATGTTTTTAAAATTCTTATTTCTGCAAATATTCTACCACATAATGACATTTCTTGTGTATACCAATAAAATATGATTTTCAAGCAATAGCACGTTGATTTCAATCAGGAACACTGTCTATAACCGTGAAAACAAATATTCCAATCTTTTTGGTTTACAATTTTTGTGATGTAAATAGCTTGCATGCAGCATGAAATTGAATGTTCTGTCAGATTTATAAGTGTTTCGGCTTTCTGGAGTGGGTGATTTGAGACTGTTTAATCCAACTAGAAAAGAGCTCTTAAAAGTTAGTTAGACTCATGTAAAGTGAAGTAATAAAGAACCACTTCTTGTAAACAACCCAAATGTGACCTCCCTTGTTGGATCATGCTACATTTGGAAATGCAAGTGACATATACGAGAAATGCCAGTCCAAGGGAGATAACTCAAAATTTTTTAACAAACTTCTCTGTTTGTCCAGGAATTATTACTTAATTTCACTTCATGGAATTGTAGAATTTCTTAATGTCTTTACTAAACTGAAATACATACTGAATATACTTCTAGACATGAACTAAAGTCATAAACATGATGTTTGAGGTAAATATATGGAATTTATGAAATACTCATTCAAAATAATTTGACCACATTAATACTGGTGATAAACAACAGGCTTGATAATGAATTGCGTAGAACAACTTGCTTTTATCTGGAATTAATAAATAATTGTCTTAAACTTCAATATTCAACACAAATTTTCAACACACAGTATCTAATAGGAATTTCTTCTCATTGGGTAAGGACTGCAAAGACATGTCCAAATTTTCCTGTGGTTTAAAGGAAGATGTCAAAAGCCAAAAGTGGTACTTGAAATGACAGGCAAGACACATTTGACAGCAGACAATGATGGATCACAATATCCCATACCTAAGAACTTAAACCATAGTTAAGCACGCAATCTGTTATTCGGCTGCATGCCACTGAGGCTGTGGCTGTTATTGAAATATAGTTTATCTTACCTGACAAGACTTGGCTTGTAATTCTTGACTTGACAACTATCCCAGCCGCAGTCACTTCCACCTCAACAAGTTGGAGGTAAGTACAGGTCCAGTTGCTGACTTGAGTTCAATTCCTGCTGCTCACTTGACAACTATTCCAGCCGCAGTCACTTCCACCAAGACATGATGGAGGTCCGTACATGTCTAGTGTCTTGCTTAAGTTCTGTTACCACTACTCACTAGACTACTATTCCAACCAGTCAATGTCACCTAGACACTGGATCTTGTCAGTAGATTTCCAGGATCTGATTTAAGTTCAATTATTAATTCTGCTGCTCAACAGAAACTATAACAACTACACTCACTTCCACATGGACAGGAAACAGATAAGTAGATGTCCTGTGTCTGGCTAGAATTCCATTTATTCTCAATACCCACAGAACATCTTTCACTGGCTGACCAATCTGTCTCCAGTTCATCAACTGTGAATATACAAAAACAAAAATCAATGAGATAATGCAGGGGTTTTTTTTAGAAAAAGGGGAAGACGCTGGACGCTGGGTAAAAGGGGAAAATGGAGCGCGAAAGAGACATATTTGGGGAAAAAATAAAAACTGTTCATTTCAATGTCTATAACTCACCTACAGACTTCAGGTTTTTTTTTAGAAAAAGAGGCATGTCTCTGACCTTTTTGTTCTTATCACATGAACAAGTATGATATTAAAGTCAAAGTCCTAAATAAAGTTGCAGGTGTAGATCTAATAAAGGGAAATGTTTTCAACTGGGGCCGGGGAACGATGTCAATTTCATGATGAATGGGTTGACGATCTAGATCTGTTACAGTATTGGAAGGGAAAGGTGCGGCAGCTGCCGATTGTCTACTTTCACTTTCACAATAATCCGACAGTATTAATCGATGTTGATTACATGTACCTCCGAATCCTGCTGGGTTTCAACGGTTTTTGATGATTCATTCTTAAAAAATGCGTCAACGCAATTAATATTTTCCGAGTCCGAACGTTTTATTTTGTTCGTGTATGAACGCCAATTGTGAGACTTTATTCTGTTTTAACGTATCTATCTTGGCTTTCACATAACCCGGATGAAAATTCGACTGGTTTCCGGTAATTAATTGACGAAACACCCTTCTCGTGCAAGACCGGAATCCAGTAAAATAGTCATATGATTAATACGATTAGTTGCCCGGTTTTAATGATGTAATTTAAGAGCTATATATAGAATCGCTGGGATTCCCAGATTTGAGTGTTCGTCTGGAGAGAGAGAGAGAGAGCGAGATCGTTTTACATGGTACAAATTGGATAAGTGTCGACTTCCCAAAAAAAAAAAAACATTTCTTTGAGGGTAAATTATTATATTTTGGTGAAAAATTATATTTTTGGAGGGGAAATGCTATTTTTAGGGGAAAAATTCTGGTAGGGGAAGACGCCGAATATCGGCGTCACTTTCTTAGTAAAAAAAAACCCTGTAATGAATCTGATTTTTGTAAGTAAAATTATTTGTAAAGAAATCCATTTTGTTCACTACATACATGTACTAAGTAGACCACCTGTTAGGGCAAAAAGTGCACCTAAAAGATAAGCAGGTTTTTGCAAAAATTCATACCTGTATCTACATTGTATTTATATTCTTTATTAAATACCAAACACTACTTTGAAATCTGTGTAACATAACGGTATATGCATATTGTTTATTCTTATTAATAATAGGGAAATATTTTAATAATATGTTTGAGCATGTAACGTAGCTGTATGCTGCGGGTATTTAGGAATTAACATAACAGATGTCAGTTCGGATAGGACATGTAATGAAGTTTGAAAAATTGATTATGGAAGTATGGTTTCATTTCTCCAATGTAGTTCAATTATCGGGAACATATGTTGATTTGTCTTAAGTCCTTGATTAACAATTCGGCTCGTACATAACAAGCCCCAATTCAGATATGGTATATAATGAAATTTAAATAATTGAAATATCCAATTTCCCAATGTACATAACAAATGTAAGTTCGGATTGAGTGTGTATCTTATGGGTATCGAGGTTTACGTAATCGATTATAGGAGTGTTAGGTTTCACACTACTAATGTGGTTTGTCCATAGAGAGCATCTGTTTGTATGATCAAGTATGCAAATGAAATGAGGTCTCCTGTTCCCAAAGTGATAATTGTATATTGCACTCTTCTGCTGTGACATGTGGTAGGTGTATAAGCGATCCATCCAATCAACAAGGGTTATTCGAAGGAGTGGGTTTAGAAAATCGGGGTAAGAGAACAGTTAACCAACCAAGAATGAGATAGGAAATATCTAAATTTTATGTTCATGTACCTTGTTGTAAGAGAGCAGTCACGCTTTCTTAACGTGGCGGCCAATTGGCCGCCGCGCTGTAAAATTGTACTTCATGAACATTAGAAACACTGTGTTAGAAATTATTTAACAGAAATAAATCTCGATGAAAACAGAAATGAACTTGGGTTGTTACTGTGTGTTTTCCACGAACGATACGTAATTACGTGACATCATGAATCATAGGATAAAAAATGTTCCAACTCTTATTATGTTGGGTGTTGTTTTTTTCAAATGTTTGTATAGCTCGATTAAATAAGATTTGAACAAGAGCTGTCAGAGGACAGCGCGCTCCACTATTCGAGTGCTTGACAGTATAACGTAAGCCATCATGGGGAAATTGTTCATATTCAATAATTTATAAGACGATCTTTCAAAAATAAAAAATATTTATTGTTTTTTTAAATTTTTTTTTTGGAGGGGGGGGGGGGGGGGGGGGTTATAATGTGGGGTGTGGTCATTTATTAGACAATCTTTCACACACAAAAAAAATCGGGGGGGGGTAGAGGGGGGTGAGAGGGAGGTATAATGTGAGGTGTGGAAATTTATTATATGATGTTTTAAAAAACATCAAAAATTTGGGGGGGGGGGGAGTAGGTTGGGGGGGGAAGGGATTCTGGGTAAGGGCGTTGGGTATTGTTTGGGTGGAATCCATTGCGGTATTCAGGTAAGTGTTGTTTTGTCAAAGTAATAATAAAATGTGATCATAAATAAACAACTTATGGCAATTTAAGCAAAATGTTCAATTATCTAAGTGTAAAAGGGGCCATAATTATGTCAAAATGCTTCATACAGTGGTCTGCTCTTGTTTATAGTTTGGGGTCATGTTGGTAAACAAGTATGCAACATATAAAAGCAATATATCAAAGGATATACAGCACAGCCAACGCGGCACAAACAAAATCCGCGGCTACGCCATGGCCAGATTATTAGTACGCGGCGGCCGAATCGTGTGTTAACGCGGCGTATCACCGTGGCACTCTGCATTGATCCGCGCAACGTATTAACTTTGCGTACTTTCGTGAGTAAATCCGCCGCATACGTACACGGCGGATCGAGTGAAAAGATATCAACCTACATGTATGCGTAGCGTAGAAACCATGATTTACGCTGGTTTCATAATTATTTTTTTCACGTTTTAATAAGCAATATGACACGTAACGCCCTTTAACAAATTATCATTGAATTAATTAGGCGTAAATCGCGTATTCAGTGGGAAAAAAACGCCCCGATTAGACGTTATTTCATCATCTCTTTAAATAGTTACAAATGCCAAAATGTATTTGATACTTTAAGAAAATATGGCGAATGTTTGTGTATCGTAAATATTAACCAGCATTTGCTTTAAAACTGGAATATACGGGTTATCGGGTAATTAGTAGTGATATTAACTGTATAATATGAACAAAATAAAACGTGTTAATTTACGCATATTCAAACAATACTTATAATAAGCTGATAATTAACAAAACAACAAATACGTCTTCACGGCCTTGATTATTGATGTGGCTTCAAACTGCTAATTTTCTCAACTTAAATATAATAGCAAAATCAACATGCAATGAATTTATAAATTCACCATATGCTGGAGCCTTGACCACTAGTATGTGCGAAAACATAATTACGTGACCTTGTTTATGTGTGAAATACATACACTACGGGCGGGAAACAAACTTAATTGGCCACACACATTAACTATGCTTACATGTATATGCTTATACAATCCGCGCACAAAAAATTTATTATGATTTTAATAATTATTATAATTGTTCTTTCAAAATTTGTTAACTACATGTAACTAATAATTTTAAAAAGATTTTTTATTTCATGATGCGCATCAACTCGGCATCATGTTGCGGATCGCGGCATGCCTCGACGGACAGATGAGAAGCTTCGCAGCAAATGCAACTTACCGCCGCATACTGAAGCGGCTTCAACGACTGACGCGGCATCGACTCGTTTCGCCTTGCCGCCGTGGATCGCGAAATACGTTTGTTCCGCGTATGCTTTACTGTAGGAAATAATTGGGGTAGTACGCAAACTTTAATATAGTTTTATCAATAATATGCATTCTAAGTATAAAAGGGGCAATAATTATTACAAAATGCTTGATAGAGTTGTCTGCTCTTGTTTATAGGTTGGGGTGATGTTGTTAAACAAGTATGCAAAATTTGAAAGCAATTTATGTCAAGGGACAATGAAAATAAATGGGGTAATACGAAAACTTTAACATTTGCTGCATATTCTAAGTGGAAAAGGGGCCATAATTATGACAAAATGCTTGATAGAGTTGTCTGCTATTATTTATGGGTTGGGGTCATGTTGGTAAACAAGTATGCAAAATATGAAAGCAATAAGTCAAGGGACAAAGAAAATATTTGGGGTAGTACGAAAACTTTAACATTTGCACGCTAACGCAGACGCTTACGCTAACGCAGACACTCACGCAGACGCTCACGCCAACACCAGGGTGAGTAGGATAGCTCCACTATATATATATATATCATATATAAAAGTCGAGCTAAAAATTGGTTACCAATTGTTGAAGACATTACTAGGTTTTCTAGTTTTTCACCACAATTGACTTTAATTCAGTCATACACTGTAGCCTTTTTATTGACAAGATGAAGTTTCAATAAGATTTATAATTTAATAATGATTAATAAAACAGTACATTTGGATTTCATTTTGTATACAAATGATTTTTTTGTTATAATTTACATAATAATGCAATAAAGTATCAATATCTTCACATCTTGAATCATGATGCAGTTAAATGTTATATTTTCTTATGTTTGGGTTTTAAATTATGCATGTTTTCTTATACATGGTGTTGATCTAATAATTATGTTATTATTATAATTTGTTCCCTTAACATTCTTGCAGTAATGTTTTGTTGTAAGATATAATCATCAATAAAAATTTAAGAAATAGCTTCTCTTTTCTTTATGTCATTATCCACCGCGGTGGACGGATATAGTTTTAGCATTGTCCGTCCGGAACAATATCTCAGAATTGCTTGAACCGATTTCATGGAAACTTGATATAAGTGTATATATCATAATATAATGATGTGTGTAAAATGCTGTTGCAATTCATTTGCAAATAACAGAGTAATGGCTTTTTTTAATTGAAAATAATCACACTATTGTGTCTGCGGCGAAATCTTGGAACTGCTTGTGCAGATTTCATACAAACTTGGAATGAGTGTGAATATTGATAAGAGGATGGTAAAGGTCAAATTGTCACTCAAACAATTGGTCAATAATGGAGTTATGGCCACTTTTTACTTAAAAATACATGTTTATATTGGTATTTCACCTGCTTTTTGGATTTCATTGAACCTTTATTTAAGTGTATCAATGCATGAATCTAAAGCAGTAGTTGTTTATAGAATTTGGCGTTGCAAGCATTTGGCGGGTGATATCAAGTTAACAAATGTGCTTGTTTAGTTATATTTTTATCCAAGAATAACAACAAAATCAATAACACAAATTATACTACTCTATATTCATGAAACAAACATATGATTGATTCAAGTTAGAATCAAAGTTGACTTTTTTCAACAATTTGCCACATCAAAATTCAATTATTTTCTAATTCCATCTATTACATGTATTTATCTATGAATAAGCAACATTCTATCATCAGTATTCAAGACTATTAATCACTAAAACTAAAATCCTCACTTTTAAATCATATGATGTGTGCCTATAATAATATAGTGTGTGCTTGACATAGAATGCTGTTTGTTTGTGATTGTATGCTGTGTGTTTGTGATGGTACATGTATGCTGTGTGTTTGTTTTGGTATGCTGTGAGTTTGTGATGGAATGCTGTGTGTTTGTTTTGGTATGCTGTGAGTTTGTGATGGAATGCTGTGTGTTTGTGATGGTATACTGTGTGTTTGTGATGGCATGCTGTGTGTTTGTGATGGTATGCTGTGTGTTTGTGATGGTATGCTATGTGTCTGTGATGGTAATGCTGTGTGTTTGTGATGGTATGCTGTGTGTTTATGATGGTATGCTATGTGTTTGAGATTTTCATCTTGAAACAAGCGAAACAACAGTCCTTGCTAAAAGAAATGTAAACAATATTGGTCCTGACTAAAATAAATGTAAACAATATTGGTTCTGACTAAAAAAATGTAAACCAGAAATGGCGCGGCAGAGGCCAACGCGTATCCCCACGCTGCACGGATGGTAATGGGGGCCATGCATAGAACTTTGAGATTGACCGTATTGTCATAAGAGATGTTAAGTATCAATTTGAAGTAAATCGGTGTAGAAATGAAGAAGTATATGTAAAATAACCTTAAAGAAGATATGTGTTTGTCAGAAACACAATGTCCCCTAATACACCGCTTTTTTTATTTGGCGTAGCTGTATTAAGCCTGCTTTTCAGCTGACCTGACCTTTGTAAGAGCCAAATAAAATTCAAATAAAATTCTCGCGGCCAGGTACAAATGAATACACTTCATTATGATTCTCGATACTGTTAATAATTGAATCAAATAGCAATGCCCGACAAACCACTAAAACAGGTTTGTTCGAAGAATGCACATATAAATACGGATACTTCTCGTGTGGCCGGCTCACTCATATGTTTTTATTTCACTTTCATTCTTCTTTTGGTTTTCTGTTTTGTATCGATAGGTTTATGACCAGCAATATGTAATAATATAAAATAAGCCGCGAAAAATCCGCGTAACAACCCGAACTGCGTGTGATGAAGCTAAGAACTGCACAGAAAAAGACAATCGCTATCCTTGATCTCATTCATTGAACTATCAACGCCGTATATCTTTTTTAAAGATATTTCTTGTTTAATTATTTTTTGACCTTTGACCTTGAAGGATGACCTTAACCTTTCATCACTCAAAATGTAAAGCTCCATGAGATACACATGCATGCCAAATATCAAGTTGCTATCATCAATATTGCAAAAGTTATGACCAAGATTAAAGGCAGGCAGGCAGGCAGGCAGGCAGACCAAAAACAATAAACCCCAAATCATTTGATACGGGGGCATAAAAATGAGTGAAAATCTCTGACCCAGCCCCACCCCAACCCCCATAACTTTTTACCCAGGGGTCAGATCAAAATTCCAAATAGTGCATTTGGCACATATGCTCATAGCTACCATGTGTGTAAGTTTCAAGGTTCTAGTGCTTATAGTGTAGGAGGAGATAGTGGTCAGGACGTACAGACAGACGGCGGAGATAACCACATAACAGATTTCAAAATCTAAACGCGGACCCTAGGTTCAAGGTCAAGGTCAAAGGGGTCAAAAAAATTATGTGCATGGAAAGATTCAGACACACATGCGTACCAAATATGAAAGCAATATCTGAAGGGACACAGACGTTATGAGCTTTTTTTGAATCGCGGTCGTAGATTTCAAAACCTGAACGAGGACCCCAAGTTCAACAAGAGGGCCTGAAAGGCCCAAAGTCGCTCACCTGAGATAAAAAGAAATGACCTGTTTTTTGCAGCCCAAGATATCAATGGAACAAATGTTCTAACCAAGTATCATGAAGAATGAACAACAAATGTTTTTTTTACAGACCTGAACCATTTTTTAACTCTTCCAAGATATGTCCAAATTTCATGAAGATTGGGAAAAAAATGTGTCTTCTAGACTGTTCACACGTTGTCACTATATACATATAAAGAAAACTGCCCCACTCCCTGGCGGCCATGTTTTTTCACTGACCACAACCATTTTCAAACTCATAACACATAACTAATGTTTTGCCAAAATTTCATGATGATTAAGCAAAACATGTGACTTCTAGAGTGTTCACAAGCTTTTTAACTATATAAATATAAGGAAAAAGACCCCCCTGGCGGACATGTTTTTTTACCGATCCAAACCATTATCGAACTCAACTGTCCTATCCAGGTGTGGTAGTGCGGTCTCCTTCGCTTACGCAAATGAACCAGTCACAGAACGGTTACAAGTTATGTAACTTTGTGAGCACTTATGTAATGCGGAAATATTTATTTGACGAACTCTTATTTCCCGTCAGGATGACTATACTGACTGGTTGTAATTCAATTAACTAAAGGCGTTCAGTCAGGGACGCCTAAATACACTCAAAGAATTTATTTATAAGTGAAAACCAAGGCATCTTTAACAAAAATAACTAATTTTTATTCGAAGAACTTGGATAATGAAGAACAATGACAGAAAATTAAGAACAGGTACAATCCTAGTGTAAAGAAACTAAGTATCGTTACAAAAATGTACAACATACAGCAAATACCTTAATGAATGTAAAAAGAAGTTCAAAATCTGTCAAAAAAAACTGATATAAATATAAGTTACTGTTAGTCTAGAAAGTGCTTCAAAAATCTAGTTTACAAAATAGGTCTAATTTAATCTAAAGAACAATAGTTATGGAGAATAGGAAACTTCATTGAATTCAATGTAAAAATAAGAAAAAATTATTAAAGTTATTGAAATAAAATAGAGTCTTTCTAAATTAGAAAATGCCAAATAAAAATAATCTAAATAATAAGAATAATTTAGAAAAATAATATCAAAATGTCTTGATGCTGGTGTTAAAACTAATTTAGAGTTTAATTATTTCAAAATTCCAACCTTTTTCCAAGAGCTGTTAACTTTTCAAGAAAGCATCAAGGGGTGTTTAAATCAGCCAAAACAGCTTATTTAATACTGTTTGTAAAACATGCATGCCCCCCTATATGGGCTATAAGTTGTAGTAGCAGCCATTGTGTGAATACGTTTTTTGTCACTGAATACGTTTTTTTGTCAATGTGGGTGGTGGTGGTGGTGGTGGAGGTGGTGGTGGTGGTGGTGGTAGTGGTGGTGGTGGTGGTGGTGGTAGCAGAAGAAATAGTAGTAGTAGTAGTAGTAGTAGTAGTAGTAGTAGTAGTAGTAGTAGTAGTAGAGTAGTAGTAGAAGTAGTAGTAGTAGTAGTAGTAGTAGTAGTAGTAGAAGTAGTAGTAGTAGTAGTAGTAGTAGTAGTAGTAGTAGTAGTAGTAGTAGTAGTAGTAGTAATAGAGTAGTTGTAGTAGTAGGTGGTGGTGGTGGTAGCAAAAGAAATAGTAGTAGTAGTAGTAGTAGTAGTAGTAGTAGTAGTAGTAGTAGTAGTAGTAGTAGTAGTAGTAGTAGTAGTAGTAGAACTAGTAGTAGTAGTAGTAGTAGTAGTAGTAGTAGTAGTAGTAGTAGTAGTAGTAGTAGTAGTAGAAGTCGTAGTAGTAGTAGTAGTAGTAGTAGAGCAGTAGTAGTAGTAGTAGTAGTAGTAGTAGTAGTAGTAGTAGTAGTAGTAGTAGTAGTAGTAGTAGTAGTAGTAGTAGTAGTATTAGTAGTAGTAGTAGCAGTAGAAGTAGTAGTAGTAGTAGTAGTAGTAGTAGTAGTAGTAGTAGAAGTAGTAGTAGTAGTAGTAGTATTAGTAGAAGAAGTAGTAGTAGTAGTAGTAGCAGAAGCAGCAGCAGCAGCAGCAGCAGCAGAAGCAGTAGTAGCAGTAGTAGTAGTAGTAGTAGTAGTAGTAGCAGTAGTAGTAGTAGTATGCATTACAAAAATGCAGTTAGCCTTACATTTGGTAAAATTTAAATAGGCAAATCTGTAACAATAAATTTAAACTTATTGCATTTGTTTCCCCTGTAGTGTATTACCTCCCCTGTCCTGCTTATATTTATATTAATCAACAAAATTAAACATTAACACAATATTTAATATACCAAATATACAAAAAATCTCATATTCTGATAATATTTTTACTGATCCACTGTATTTTACTAAAAGAATGATGTTTCATTGGACTGATAATTATAGATATAGGATTACAGACCAGTTGCTTCAGTAGTATTGTTCAGAGTGTGCCCTGTTGGCCGCGTATGCATTCTAAAATTATCATTAAAAAAAACCATTTTACTATTTCGAGTCACCGTGACCTTGACCTTTGACCTAGTGACCTCAAAATCAATAGGGGTCATCTGCTAGTCATGATCAATGTACGTATGAAGTTTCATGATCCTAGGCACAAGCGTTCTTGAGTTATCGTCTGACAACCACCTGGTGGACGGACCGACAGACAGACCGACCGACAGACCTACATGAGCAAAGCAATATACCCCCTCTTCTTCGAAGGGGGGCATAAAAATAGATTACTGAACCAGGTTAAACAAGGGAGATAAATACTGCATAAATACTGCACAATCTTGTACATGTTGTCTTTCTTTCAGTTATCTCTTAGTTGAAAGGCTTATCATAAGTGTTAATGACTAAAACAGTTATGTTAACTATGAAAATTCTGTGTAATGCAAAATGACATTTATACAGTTAATGTCACATAATATTGACATAATAAAACCAAACTTTACTACACAGGAAACAAATGTTCTGACCAAATTTCATAAAGATTGAGCAAACTAGAAAGTTAACAAGATTTTACTATAGCCATATATAGCCATATAAGGAAAAATTCCCCGCCCCTTGGCAGCCATGTTTTTCAAGCCAAGGTTACCATTTCTGAACTCATCCAAGATATCATTGGGACAAATCATCTGAGCAAGTTTCATGAAGATCGGAAAATAAATGTGGCCTCTAGAGTGTGACAACAAGGTTTTACTACAGCCATTTAAGGAAAAATGCCCCGCCCCCTGGCGGCCATGTTTTTCAACCAACCAGCATCATTTTAAAACTAATCCAAGATATTATTGGGGTGAATCTTCTGACCAAGTTTTATGAGGATTGGACAATAAATGTGGCCTCTAGAGTGTTTACAAGATTTTGCATAGCCATATAAGGAAAAATGCCCCGCCCCATGGCAGCAATGTTTTTCAATCAAACGTAACCATTTTCGAACTCATTCAAGATATCATTGAGACCAATCTTCTCACCAAATTTCATGAAGATTGGAAATAAATGTGGCCTCTAGAGAGTGAACAAGGCAAATGTAGACGTCGCACAACGGACAACGCACGACGGACAACGCATGACGGACAAAAGGCGATCACAAAAGCTCACCATGAGCATGTTGTGCTCAGGTGAGCTAAAAATTTCATGCACATGACTTTGAAAGGTGTTGTCCAGATAACATGCGTACCAAATATGAAAGCAATTTCTGAAGGGACACAGTTATATAGGTATGAGCTTTTTTCAAATTGTGGTCGCAGAATTTGAAACCTGAACGCTGACCTCAAGTTCAAAGTCAAGGTCACAGGGGTCAAAAATTGTATGCGCATGGAAAGGTGTTTTCCAGATACACATGCATACCAAATATGAAACAATATCTAAAGGGACACAGTAGTTATGAGACTTTTTCAAATTGTGGTTGCTGATTTCAAAACCTGAACGCTGACCTCAAATTCAAAGTCAAGGTCACAGGGGTAACAAATTATATGCGCATGGAAAGGTGTTGTCTAGATACATATGCATACCAAATATCGAATTGTTTCGAATTGCGGTCCCAGAAAAACCTCTGACCAGGCCTCACCAGGGTCAGATCAAAATGCCCAATAGCTCACCGTCGCATATATGCTCATAGCTACTATGTGTGTAAGTTTCAAGGTTCTAAAGCTAATAGTGTAGGAGGACATATATAGTGGCCAGGACGGACTGACTTTTTCTCTGAAAAGTGTGGGGATAACAATATTTGATAACCATATGATATTGATAAAATAATTAAGCATTTGTAATTATTTTCCTCAACAATCTGGAAAATACGTTGAGCAGCGTTTATATTTTGCCTTTAAATACTAAAGTCTGCATGGCTCCGTGGTAGCACATTAGCTTTGGCTTCAAAAGGTCCCTGCTTCAAATTCATGGTATTTTTAATCATCTGTATTTTCTTGCTATAATAATTAGTTAAGAATATTTAAAACATTATTATAGATTTGTTGATCAACAATGACATGTTTCAAAAATACAAAACGTGCAATTCAATGTGAACTGTGAACAATTGCCTTTAAGTAATGAAAAAAGGACATAAAATCACCCATTAAAAATTGTGGGCGCAGTAATAGGGGCTTGTGTCTTCCATGGCCAAGTATTATTAACGTCAATATGTTTACCCAATTTTGAGGGTTTTTTCAACTTTTGACATGAGTGCAAAAAACCTTGCTTAAATTGATGTTCATTAAATGCTTTAGCTTTGATTCTTACTCTACCATGAATCGGAGCAACAATATTTGAGTTAGCCTTCTACCTGTCAAAAGTTCTTAAGTAAAGCAGCCACTGGTCCAGTCAGAAAAGTAGACCATAATTTCACTTGTCCTGACCAAAAAGCAACTTGTCCTGACCATTATATCTTTATTCTGCTCAGTACTTTGCAAAATAATGAAATAATACAAAATGCTCAAATCATAAAGACTTGAATCATTCAAATTACATGTAAACATAACTGTAGGCAATTTCAATACAAAAAGAACTGACTAGAATAACAGGAAAACTCGAGATTATTGATTTTTAAACATTATACAAAGCCATAATAGCCGACAAAAACTTGTGTGTTGCCAACATCAAACAGAAAATGTTAAAAGTGATGTATGTGTACAGTACTTAACTGATATTAAAAAAAAAAAAACATTCTATACATTATAGGGAGGACGTCACTACGTTAATTGTCTGTAAGACCGGTGTGTACCGGTGTCGTAAAATGCCAAGGGAGAATATTCTTGTTATCTTGGCAAAGAAAAAAATGTTAAGGGTTGCTTCCCTTGTGAACAGTACAGTGTAGTACATGTATCACATGGATCTATCGGAATATCTCGGGCTTCAATGATTAAACGTATATAAAATATACTCGGAAAAGATGAGTGATATCTCCACAGAAATAATGGCTTTAAAGGCATTTTTTCTAAGTTATACAATTATAATGACCACTTGTCCTGTCGGACTAGCAAATTTCTTTATTTACTTGTCCGGACTAACAATTTGGTTGTCCCGGACAGTCGGACTACCTTTAATGTCGAGCCCTGTAAAGCTCAAGGTTCCAATATACTAAATCATCATGTATCCCTCCATGGTAGACAGAAGTGCTTATTTCTAACCAGTTTCTATTCTGCTATGTTTAAAATGCCATTTAGCATTTGCAACCAAGCCTTTTTGTGATTATATCCTTTAAGTCTTTCTTTCCTACATGTGTGTTATATGTGTTGCGGCAGTTTATTTAACTGAGAATATATTTATAGCAACACCGATGATGCCATTATCACAACTCAATATATTTGTTATCAGTATCGTCAGAAATGACCGTGTTGGTTCATAATCCTGTCAAATTTGTCAATCAAAATTGATTTGACACATCACACGATTTTGATTATGTTAAATCAGTGTACTGTATGCTAAATGCAACTGCTTTAGCAAGCTGTCAATTTAAATTGAGACATGTGATGAAACAAACTGTTTCCTGGGTAGGACCAGTACTTAGTGTCTATATGACGTACCATGACGTCGAAAGTCTACAAGACCTACTATGTAGAACAAGAAATGTTTTTCGACGTACAATTTTCACCGACCCTTGAGTGTTAGCCAATCAGAAGACACCTTACATCTGTTGCTTTCAGAGATATTTGACATTAAACAATATTATCATTATTATTTATACCGAATTATGCGACTATCGACCGCTTACACATAGATATTGTGCGTATTTATTGACCTGGCGTGGCGTAATTAACCTCTGACTTATGCAAGTTATGGTTATTACAAAATACGACCAACAGGGAGGTTATTATACATTATTTATCCCGTTAATGCTTGGTAACTGTTAGGTTACCGTTGGGAATTTCCTACACAGTAATGCGCTGGACGGTCGTGATACTACCCCCGCATAATCAATAAATACAATATGCTGAATAATTTTAATTTTAAAAAGGTAACAATTGAATCTTCTTCAAATTTGTATATAATCTATTTTAATGCATTAAATACTTGAAACTTCTATGTGTTGTTTTTTTTTGCCATTCTGATATTTTTATTCATTTTGTCTTCAATTAAAAAAGAGATTTTAAACATTTATTATAAATAAATCTGCAGGAAAGGCTGCTCAAGAGAACAGTGTTTTGATTGGCTGTTCAGAAAATGTGTACGTCGAAGTACAAACATGTATGTCGAAGTACAAATGTACTTTGACATACAAATATATACTTCGAAGTGTATTTTATATTTATGTCGACGTACAATTATTGTTCTTCGATGTACATTTCTCTTTTTACCTTGTATGTCTTCTTGACTTTCAATCCAAATGGTACAACATAGTATGTCTTTAGGGTTATCTAAAGAATGCTCCAACTTAAGGGATCAATACAGAGACCTCCCAGTGACTAAGCCAGTTAGCAGACACCCCATCCACTATACCACAGACATCGAACCAGCTATAAATTCCTGTGGCTAGAAAACAAAAAATTAAAAGATGCTTAATCTTCAAGCTTGGAACATGTAACTCGTTTAAAGATTGATTTTTTTCGATGCATTACTTAATTATTGCAACAATTATAATATTTTGAACACAATCATGTCCATATATTTATTAAAAATACATGGTAATCCAAAAAACTTAAAAAGCTTTTGCCCGTAAATTAGGTAGCACCTAAAATCATATTATTTGTATATAGTACTTGAATATAAATTTTGAACAAAATCTACTTGTTGTAAAAAAATCAGCAAAACTGCAGAAACACCCCTAAAGTATCGTACGATTCCCTTATTTCGAGCATAACCTAATTTCGCTCACTTTGTTTACATTAAGAACGCGGCTCTCATGATGACGTCACACACATGCGCTCCGAGTATTTTGTTTTACTAATATTACTACGCTTCAAAATAATAACAGACACGACTAATATAAGAAAAACACCAGTTTAATTGTATTTAAAAATCTTACTTCAGCTAAAATAATCCAAATTTATGCCTATTTCTTGCATATTTTTCAGTACTCTTCATTAAACTTGCACATAAATTGCAGACCACTGCCTTATTTTAAACACAACAAATTCATGTGTTTGATTTATTTGAATGAAAATTCTGTTATTTTTTCACGATTCTCAGAAAATGTTGCATGGAAACAATCTGTGAACGCACATCGCGAAAATAGGTTACATGACAATATACACACGTTCAGTGGGTAAACCCTGTCCCGATTGGATGATAATTTTATCAAATCTTTTAATAGTAACATATATATGCCAAATTTTTATTTGAACAAATTGCAAATGTTATTTCTTTTTCAACTCTTGAGCACTTTTTCATGTCAATGTTGCTCAAAAGAGGATCAACCGATAAAACAGAAACTAAAATTAAATGGTAAATAGAAGATATGCAAAAAGTTAAATTAATCCTTCAGTTTCTCTAAATTTGTTCAGTGAATCGAATTCTTGAAGTTTTGTTGACCTCCTGCCTATTGCAATCGAGTACTCTCGCTTTTCGGATGTGACCTCTCGACTCAAGGTAAACAATGCGAGTAGTGTATGTCATTTGCGGGTCTGTATGGAACTATCGGCTTTGCGTGGTTAAACACGCTGTAAATAAACAATTTTGACATGGGTTGAACGGGAATGAAATAAATCTTTAAAGGTACATTGTTTATTGCGGCACTGTTTGAATTAATTCAGAAATTACTTAAGTTGTTTCCTTAACCGCTCGACTCAAGGTAATTGAAGGATACTGTGCTTTTGTTGAAACCCCACTGAAAAAACCTGGTGGTGCTTGCGTTCAGGTAAATGAGATTTTCTTAGAAGTTGCAAGACATACCTTTTTTATTCTAATGTAATACCTTTTTTATTCTAATGTCCAAGAAGCCATGTTCGTATTTAAATTAAAACTAGGCTTTCACAATCTAAAATAAAGCAAAGACGGGAAAAATGCTTAACATTTGGCGGTTTCATTATGGTTACAATATACTAAATCATTTTGGTGTTCAATGCTATACCCTCTAAAAAATGGAACGTCATTTATTTGAAGACACAATTCTCTGTATGTGCACTTGCCATGACTTTATTTTTGAATATTTCTGTGTGCATGTGGTAGGGAAAACATTGTTGTACACTACAAATTCAGTGTTTTGCTTATAGGTTGGAGACTACATGAGATTTTGACAGATGGCGGGAAACCCTCATCAACTGGAGATCTGCCGGTAAAAAGGTGGCCTTAAAACAGTGACCGTTGATTCGCGTCGAGTTCTTTCTTACATACTGCATGACCTGTCTTTTTTATTGTTTAAATCCATTCGGCTTGGCATACTCTTTAAGAAAAGGTATGGGTATGGGGGTGTCTACGAGCAAAAGTTTGACTTTTTTTTCATTGAAGTTGTTGATTTTACATTGAATTTGTTAAGGAAATCTTTTGGTATATTGTAACCTTATTGGTCTCAATGGCAGCATTGGCATTTGATTTAGTGTAAAATAACATCAAACATAAATTGAACGTATACGAAGCCGTCAGTCAATTGAACGCGTATTTGTGTACCGAAGCAACCTACTAGTAGTTTTATCAATAAGAAAAGTAAGAGATGTTACCTTTTCATCTGGAAACTGTTTATTTGCGTGTTAGATTGGTAGACGATTTCCCGCAAATGGTTATAAATTAACCTCCTTTTAAAGAACGTTGCTTACATCTTTATCAAGTAATAATATTTAAGTCGAGACGGCAAGTTGAGTCGGTCTCAACTGAAATGAGATTTGAAGGGATCTTTTCACATATTTTGGCATGTATTAAAGTTCATCATTAAATGCTTTATATTGATCAATTTAAACATTGGATCTAAAAAGCTGCAATAAAAAAAAAAAAAAGAAAATTAAAAAAGGAAAAAAGTAACCCTCAACAGGGCTCGAACCACTGACACCAGGAGTAAAAGTCTAAGGCTTAGACCACTCGGCCATCCGTGCTCATAAAATGAATTCTGTATATTATACTTTATATAAGCAATATTCATAGTGTCACAAAATATAACAACAACAACAGAACTATGCAAATTAGTAAATAGTTTCGCGTTGCGATGCTTTCTTATTTTCAGGTTTTTAAATCGCCAAAAGATGCATATAATTGTTGTTTAGAGCATTGTAAAGGTTCAGTATTTATTTACTGTTTCCTCACAAATATCATAACTACAACGAAAATGTGCGTATCTGAAACAAAAAAAAATGTATTTGTCAATTTACCAAAACGTGGAAAGGTCCCTTTAATATTATAATGATGTAAACTATTTATTGTTGAACTTGGTGTATGTTGAAGCGAATAACTAAGTGATATTATTTTGCAATATTTACCGCAAAACAAACACTATGAATCAAGTGAGACATTTTGAGACCGAAACCTAAATGTTCTAGCGTTTTAAAAACTACATGTACATGTATGTTGTATAAAATGGTGACTGCAAAATTGCTTACAACCCTTATTATTTTAGTGTATTCGTTAATAAGTTATGATGCAATATTTCTGAAATAAAAACGCCATCATTTCGAAGAACCGGTACTAAAAACTAATTTGACGAGGATAAATCAACACGGAAAACACTTAATGTGTGTAAACAGGTCCTTTGAAGAGATAAAAGTGACTAATAGCTGGAATTGCTCTACTTACTAATCGAATTTGATAAGAGAAATAAAAAACCACATATTGTTTTAATTGTTTTTAATGTATAAATTTGCCCGACCTCCTCTATAAATGAAAATAAATTATGCATGACTGATATATTTTCACATAAGAGCACTTTGCTGATACATTTACGCATGGTGATAAAAAATAATTAGGACATTAATTTTATCGACCCGATTTTGTGGACGCAGCCTTACAATTAAGCTCCTCAGTCGAGCTACGAAGAGGACCGCACCAGTCTGAACGATTTCAAGTTCGAGAACAATTGTAGAATACAAAAATTGCACGTGTATCTGTGAGCGCTCCGCGAGATTTTGCAACGGGTGGCAAAAACGCGAACCGTCTGTGTTTTTTTTTTTGCTGGGTAGGTTTTATTACTCCACATTTGTCGTGTATGTAGACGTTTCCACAATACAATCCCGCTAATTCAGTTCACCTGCCAAGCGATCAATTTTGTGTTGATCTGCCTTAACACGAACATTTTCCCGAGCTAGTGAATGAAGCGGTGCCAGATAGAAACGTGCCCGAGTTAGGGAGAGCGTACTGATCAGCGGTAGTATGGGTCGATTCGTTAGTTTGCGTCGTTTTGAATGGACTGAAACAATAAGGGCTTTTGAATGACAATATCGTTCCTCATTTTGGTTATCATGGAAACTGACGATTTGGATATCAAGCTATGCTCGGAACCAGTCAAATCTCTGCGCGGATGTTGTGAATCTGGAAGAAGCATTTTCGAATTTCTAACGAGCCACGCATGCGCTGATGATGATTCAGATCACAGGCCTCACCGACAGCGGACTCATCGGTGGTAGAATTCGCTGACGCAAGTAGCTCGTGTACCAACCAGTGTGCCAACCACCAAAAGACGATAACCATCACTATATATATATATTAGCTCCCCTATGTTCTCATACCAACATACATACCAGTGACCATGCTCTACACCCTGCTCCAATCACCAGGTGATCTAAAATAATTACAGACAAACAAAAAACATATGTGACATTATATTTGCTCTCAGGTCGGATACAATTAAAGAAATATAAAATATGATTAATTTTAACATATGACATGCATTAACTGTGTATGTCAATTAGTGAATGAATGCGGAATCTCATGTAGAAAAAAAAATATTCTATAGTACTTCTTTGCTAGGTAAATCGTGGCGATTTCTCGCCATAGCAAAATCTTCCCGTAACTATGGGTTAAAGTCTCTATAACGCTCAAAATCAACGACAATTTCGTTAAGTATTTCGTAAAATAAAGTGAACACCTTAACATTCAGTGTTCCATATAGCAATAGCAAAAATTTCAACGCTAGATGTGGTATGATTACATAGATTTTTGTAGATACAAAATGCTCGTTATAATTTTTTTTGTGTGGCCACAATTAATTCCCGCGAAAATATCTATACATACGACACACGAACACCATTTTAGTGTTCATGTGTCGTATGAATAGATATGCAGAACAATAATAAAAACGAGCATTTTGTATCTACAAACATCTATTTTACCAGACCACATCTGACGTTGAAATTTCGGCAATTGCCATAAGGAACACTGATTTTTAATTGTTTAAGTTTATTTTACGAACAATTGTACGAAATATTCGTTGATTTTGAATAGTAATGTTACTTTAAACGGTCTGCACAGGCTAATCTGGGAGGACACTTTACCCACATGTACATGTATAAAGCCCAGTTTTCTCAGAAGGAGTCCATTTAATCACCATGCTATTCAGCGTTACAACATGAATGCCTCGTACATAATTGTATCAAGGGCTTTCGATTATTTAAATGCAGCCAACGCAAAAATTTATTTCGACATACTTGTATATAGCTGTTCGAGTAATTATGGACTTGTAAAAGGGTGCTGCAACATAATAGTGTCTCATATCGTCTGGTTGATGGACGTAATTTACTTTAGGCTATTGGATGAAAGTTTCCCGACTGACACTCTCAATTAAAACCACATATGACCACATATGACCAAATTCATCGCAATTTAAATTGGTAATAGTTGGTGGACGTTGCTTAAGTTACATCGTCGATACTCACGTTCGGTGATACCTGGTATTCACCTTGAAATCGGTGTAAGTTGAATTTTGCCTCGGTCTGGAAAAACTGGTCTTGATTCAAGTGCGCACAGCGTCGCCCAGATAAGCCTGTGCAGTCGGTCTGTGATTAGCCTGTGCGGGATTATCTAGAACGAAACTTTACGCACATGCATTAAGCCCCGTTTTCCTACAGCGCGGCGCAATTTTAATGGCCGTTTTCAAAAAAAGTTTGGGACGTGCGGAATATGCAACATACCGATTTAATGCAACGGCATTATGAAGAAAGTACTAGAAAGGATATATGCTACAAATACACAACTAAACCAAATTGTCATTTATTTTCCGATTTCCTATGCGAATTGTTCGCATTTTGTTCCATTAACAATTTCCATTAACAATTTCTTTTTCAACGCTTATGTTTATTGTGTTTACGAGCTGACGCTACATATGTAAACCAATTCTTAACACACA
Source organism: Dreissena polymorpha (assembly GCF_020536995.1). Taxonomy (NCBI): domain Eukaryota; kingdom Metazoa; phylum Mollusca; class Bivalvia; order Myida; family Dreissenidae; genus Dreissena; species Dreissena polymorpha. The sequence goes on along the minus strand of NC_068355.1, from coordinate 185,377,665 downwards.
CACAAATGAAACATACAAAACTGGGACAACTGGACTTAATGCACGTGCTTCCGGTATCGCCCCGTGTTAGTACGTGCGGGCTTCCGTTTCAATGGTATTTTTCGTTTAAATGAAGTCTCTTTTGAGCAAAAAACCAATTTAGGAGGAAAGTTAGCCTCCAAACGAGGCTAAAATATACCCCAATTGACTCTGTCTTATAAAAACATAGCGGCTTATCTGAGGTGCAATTTAATATTGAGCCCACAAAAAACGTCACTTATGATGAATACTTACCTAAAATAACGTACTCGTGAGATATTGTTTTAATTCGTATCGAATTCCTGAAAAAACATATAATCATTTAGGTGGATTTGTAATTATTATGTCTTTTCAAAAAATGTAACGTAATTTGGTCCAATAACGGTGTTGTTATATACGTCAATGACGTAGAACGTCCTGGTTACAAAGTTCGGCATGTTTTATCAAAGAGGGCCGCTTTCGCATGAGTTAGTATTTATTCAGTTAGGTATTCATTGTAAGGAAAACCATGTTTCATAGCATATATGTGGACGAAAAGAAATCATCACGAACATAAATATACACCAAAAATGACGTAATAAATGCAGATTTGTCAAGAGATTTATCAGTCTCAGGTATACTTTGGGACTTTTCTAACGCATCACTTTTCAAACTTGAATATCTCAGTTATGAGTAAAGACATTTATTTAAATTTTACATAAGATCATTTGACTACAGTCTATGCAAGCTCACGATAAAATCATTCATTCGTGACGAGCTTTAGCACGTGGGCTAGGTGTAATTCTATATTTTTGCACGTGGAAATGTTGAAACGCGATTTAATTCTATTTTTATTTCAATTTAATTATTTTAGGTGGGTTCTCACATGAGGGAAACATAAAATTAATTTACAAAACAATATACCTGGTAGCTCGTATGAATATTCAGGAGCGCAATCGCGCACTTTGTATTTTACAGGCTACCTTTCCAACTTGCTTAAGCGTCTGACCGTCACGGATGAATGAGTTTATCGTTAGCTAGCACATATTGTAGTCAAATGATCACGTGTGCAATCTTAAATAAAAATATTTACTCATTACTGAGATATGTTAGTTTAAAAAAGTCTTGCGTTAGAAAAAACACCAATTGTAGTAAAAAACGATACACATGTTATTCCAATTTAATTTCAATTTCATAATTCGAGGCAAGTTTTTACACAAGGGAAACATATTATTAATTAAAGAACAAAAACAATATGGCTCGTATGGATATTCAGGAGCGAAACTGTTCAATCGGCATGTTGCAAGCCGGTCAGTTATTAAGACGTGTAAGTTTATGCGTTTTACTTTTCACATTGGTTTTATTTAATGTTGTACGAGTTTGCGAATTTGACTTTTATAGTGACGTTTTTAATTTGTAAAGTTTTATATTTTGTTGTTTTATCAATTTCAATTTAATGTTCAGGAATTATCAGATATGTGTAGAATTATTCTTGGTCCAAATTTCAACACAAGCTGTTCAAAAATAAGGGAGCTATATTGATATGATTAAGTGATGCGTTAGAAAAGTCTAAAAGTGTACTCGAAGGTTGTTGATAGAAATACATTGGCTTTATTGTGTGCGGTTTTTTCACTGAATATAAATATATGACCAGCGCTCTAGGAAAAAGGCGCTTAATGCATGTGCGTAAAGTGTTGTCCCAGATAAGACTGTCAGCACAAGCTAATCAGACATTAATAAAATAGATGACTAGTTAATATATTTAGTCCAAAAGTCTTACGATCATAGTTTTTGCTTGTAAATGTAATTGTATTATCCGAAAATATGTAAACATTTTGCTATGAAATGCGAGAATACAAGTTAATATATAGCCACAGAATACAAGTTACATTATTTGAATGAAGGATTATCGTATTGATGTTTACTGTTATTAAACGTGTCTACTACCAAAATTTATTTTTATAATTATTTTTTATATGCTAAAATTTTTACAATAATATCGGGAATATTTATATAAAAAAATACATTCATCAGGAATCAAACTATGTTCTGGGGAGGTAAATCAATCGCACAGGGCGATTCAGAGGCTTAAACGTCACTACTAAAATAGTTCACATTCCACACGCTGTCATTGAAACGCCGGGAGGTCACTCGTTCCTCTCTTCTGTGGGAGCGTTCTGTCTTCATCTCCCAAAGACACCGAGTGAAACCCAGGGAAACAGACTCGAGAGCGTTTCGATAAGCCTGGGGCAGTTTACGCAATCGAGCTGAATGCTTTATTATTTTATTTATTGTTATTGACTACTATCCATATACGAAGCGATGTCTAGAGTGAAATATATCTACATTTATTTGATTCTATGACTTTCTTTTAGTTATGAAAAAACGTTTTTGGTTTTTGGCTTTTAAAATGCGGTTCCGTTACCAAGGTAATGCCGACATCGAGCCAGGCGCTCATACTTAAGAAAGGCGTACTGACGGAGGATGAAGTGCGACCGACGTCGTCGGGACATTGGCCGGGATCTCAGTGCTCTGTGCCGACAGGTGTGAGGTAATAATGAAAGTGATTCTGATGATGATGCGGATAATGATGGAGATAGTGATGATGGTGTTTGTTTTAGTGGTGGTGATGATGATGATGATGATAATGATGATGATGATTATGATTAACGAAATACTACCTCTACTTCAACAACAACAAATACTATCACTATTACTACCGCTGCCGTTGCCGTTACCACTACAATCACCACCACCACTATTACCTCTGCCACTGCTACTTCTAATGCTAATGCTACTGTTTCTGCTTCTGCTGCTTCTACTCCTACTACCACTACAACTATTACTACTACTACTACTACTACTACTACTACTACTACTACTACTACTACTACTACTACTACTACTACTACTACTACTACTATTACTACTACTACTACTACAACTACTACTACTACAACAACAACAACAAAAACAAAAACTACTACTACTACTTCTACCAACACTACTACTACTACTACTACTTCTACTACTACTACTACTACTACTACTACTACTACTACTACTACTACTACTACTACTACTACTACTACTACTACTACTACTTCTACTACTACTACTACTGCACTACTTCTACTACCACTACTACTACTACTACTACTACTACTACTACTACTACTACTACTACTACTACTACTACTACTACTACTACTACTACTACGAAATTACAAAGTAAAGTTTGTTCAAATGTAAAACAAATCGACGAATAGGCATAAAAATAAAAAAAGCAATGATGTTCAGCTATACTGAAAACAGATGTTAATATTGTATTAATTTTTTATACACATCTAATTTTGGGAGGAAAGGGTAGGGCACAACAAGATTATGACGAGCCTCATTTTCGGAGACGGAAAGCTGATATTTATGTTTATGCATAAAAATCGATCCCAGCTAAGTTTGTGCAGTCCGCAGCTAATCAGTGACTAAACTTTTCGCTTTTTTGGAATTTTTCGTTAAAACGAATTCTCTTCTGTACGAAAATTAAATTTATGCGGAGAGTGTCGTCCCTATTACTCTTTGCGGACTGCACAGGCTATAAATCTGAAATGACACTTTACGATGATGATGCGGATAATGATAGAGATAGTGTTGATGGTGTTGGTTTTGGTGGTGATGATGATGATGATGATGATGATGATGATTATGATTAACGAAATACTACCTCTACTTAAACAACAACAAACACTTTCACTATTACTGCCGCTGCCGTTGTCGTTACCACTACAACCACCGCACCACTATTACCTCTGCCATTGCTACTGCTAATGCTAATGCATGCTACTGTTTCTGCTACTGCTACTGCTACTACTACTACTACTACTACAACTACTACTACAACAACAACAACAACAACTACTACTACTACTACTACTACTACTACTACTACTACTACTACTTCTACTACTACTACTAACAACTACTAACAACTTAAATACTATATACAGTGTTATCACGGAGTGTATATTGACAGGAGATGAATCGAGTATTTGACCCTTACTGTAGTAAATTCAATCTTATGCAAAAACTATTCATCCGATTTTATTGGTTTATACGTTATCTTGTTGCTTATTAATTCCTCTTTCAAAACAATATAACTTTTAGTATATTCCCGTTGTTATTAATGGATTTATAGCGAGTTAAACACAAGAAATACAGTAATCTAGAGTCCGTGAGTGTTATATTGTATCAGTCTAATGTCAGTATAATAACACTCAATGTGCGCTTGTATTTTTATATGTTAATGTTTTTCGTTCCAAGATCAGGTCCCCAGTACGCGTTCCGTACCCCGGCCCACCATGCAGCATCGTGACCGTCTACAACTTTGGTCAGGGGCTGTTGGGCGGGGAAGGGACATGCCGGACCCGGACGCTATGCACGCCCATGGGCGCGAGTCTGCGAAGATCTTCAAGCATCAACCGCTACCGAGGGGTTGCACCAGCATCCTCGCATTTGACCCAGACTCGAAATCTTATCAGAGAACCGAACAAAGAAGTGTGCCCGACTCGCAATTTGATAATGACGTCATCATGTTGACGTCATATAGTTGTTATTTCAACGAAATTCCAAAGTTAACTTTTGTTCAAATGTAAAACAAATCGACAAATATGCATAAAATTAAAAAGAAAAGCAATGATGTTCAGCTATACTGAAAACAGATGTAAACATGGTATTATTTTTATATACACATCTAATTTTGGGAGGAAAAGGGAGGGCACAACAAGATTAGACTAGCCTCATGTTCGTAGACGGAAAGCTGATATTTATTTTTATGCATAAAAATCGATCCCAGCTAAGCTTGTGCAGTCCGAAGCTAATCAGTGACTAAACTTTTCGCTTTTTTGGAATTTTTCGTTAAAACGAATTCTCTTCTGTACGAAAATTAAATTTATGCGGAGAGTGACGTCCCTATTACTCTTTGCGGACTGCACAGGCTAATCTGAAATGGCACTTTACGCACATGCATTAATCCTAGAATGAGGCCTTAACACGTTTCGGTAAATTGACAAATTTAAAAAAATTGCTTCAGATTCGCAAATGTTCGTTGTAGTTATGATATTTGTGCGGAAACATTAATACTGAACATTTACCATGCTTTAAAATATCCATTATATGCATTGTTTGACGTTTTAAAAACCTGAAAATTATAAAGCGTTGCAACGTGAAACAATTGAATAGTTTCTTGGGGTCGTTATATTTTGTGATACAACGAGGATTGCTTAAAAAGAGTATAAAATTCACTACCCATTGTATGAGCGCGGATGGCCGAATTGTCTATGCGATAGCATTTTACGCCAGGGATCAGTGTTGCGAGCCCAGTTGGGGGTTACTTTTTTCTTTCTTTAATTTTATTAATTTCTTTTACTGGAGCTTTTTAGATCCAATGTATACATTTAGCAATATAAAGCATTTAATGACAAACGTCATAACATGCCAAAAATCTGTGAAAAGGCCCCTTTAACAATCTTACCTTACTAAAGCACAATTTCTATTCTCAAAATGGCGTGCGCAGGGCGGGTCTGGTTCCTCCATGGAAGTTGATAAAGTGGACAGCCGGCCCACTTCCGGTCGGTGTCGGCCCTTTACCGCCGGGCCTGACAGATCGTCCATCTCTTCAAAGGTAAATGGTCGGTAATTGAAAACAGCCCGTCTTATAAAACATCATACGATACATATTTTAGGCCTGGGAAAACCGGCCTTAATGCATGTGCGTAAAGTGTCGTCACATATTAGCCTGTGCAGTTTGCTGGATGTTCGCTAATTATTTTACTGCCTTTAAACAAAACATGCCATACAATCAGACAGTGTCATCCTAGATTAGCTTGTGCGAACTGTACATGCTTATCATGGACGACACTTGAGTTGACGCACACAAAAAGCCCCTTTTTACGAGCGGGTTTTATCTTTAGTTACGGTGCAATTTTTGATGAAGTACAATAACACGTCTTAACCTCTTTGATAACTTTTCTTTCAATAATTCTATTAAATTCCTTTCCACTATTTACATTCCCTTTATTTAAAAATAATATTTATGATTGATGTCTATTAACGGTGAGTATACAATTAAGCCGTCACTGTAATTGTCCGTATAATATTTGATAAGACATGACCAAGGTACCTTTTGAACACCTAAGGAAATTTCGTAATTTTAATAATAAATGTGCTTCTATTTATTTTGCTGGTTCGTTTTGATGGGGCAAATTTTACAATTGTGTTATGAAGAATCTTTGGATTGCGCAAAGCTTTTGAATTAAAACACTGAATTAAGTCGTATGCCTGCTTCGCCGTTCTCCTTTAGAAATCGGTGTATACCTTGTAATTAAGACAAACTCGACATGTTCACATTCAGATATGTCACTGGTTCCGAGCATGTTTCAGTTCAAAACAATGCCTTTCTTATAAAAAAAACAACAACATGCGATGACGTCATTTTTATCTATTATTATTTTCTGACAACTATTTTTTGTTTCAATAAGTACAGCAAGTACGGCTCTAGCCATCTTTAATGACATACGTTATAGGATGTTGATTGCAAATAATATACATGCATTCTAACCGCTCACAATTAAAAAATCACGACAAGCACGAAGCAGCGTTCGATCAGCAAACAGGAAATAACCGCTGCGATTACTTTAATCAGTCAGTCTGTAGGATTTGTCGCAATTGATTGAGCGATATATAAAACTAAACATAATAACTTACAGATAAATTATACTGTTTAGTGCAGACAATTACAAGTAAATAAATAAAATACTGCCATGTTCATACATTTCATTGTTGTGTATATTTTGACATGTTCCCAATTATTATGCAAACTCGACGGTATAACAAACTCCACATATACCTTACTTTGTTATCACGATTTTGTTATTTAAAAAAACTATGTTTGGGGAAGTAAGCTGACATTTCAGCAGCCAATCAGTCCTTTGCAGTACCAAAAGTTACTCGCTCTTGGTTTTCGGCCCATTCCCCTTTTGCTGGACCCGGACTGCGTGTATGACGCCACCAGCCACCATGCGCCGCGATACCTGAGAGAGAGCCCACAGAAACCGGACGCACATAGCGGGACCGCGGAACGGGGCGCTGTTGATCAGAGATGTAAGTATCACGTGTCATAAGTCAATGTTTGCTGTTCGCTATAAATCTTTCACACGGTATTCTAAGGGATGTTTGTGTATCGTTTGTTCGCTATCAGGTGATCGCCAGATCTATGTTGAGATCACTTTTCTATCCATCGGATGCTAGGCAGGAAATATAACTGCAAAAACAAACTTCCCCTCTTCCCATCCCCGATGAAAATTAACATGCCTCGTTCTTGGAATTCTAGGCCCCATGTAAATCCGCCTAACCTGGATTTTCGTTAAGATGACACTTCATTTTTAACACAAATTTCCTTTAAAGCGGATTGGATTTGCTTAACATAAAAAAAACAACAACCGAATAATTCTAAACCGTTATAAAGTCCGTTATATAGTCAAATTAAACTACATTCTGAAAAGAATATATTTAATGAAATTAAAAAAATAAAATGTACAATTTTATTAATAATCGTCAAAAGAAAATAGTTGTAATGCTTTAATAAAATCAGTGCAAAGTGAGTGTCAAATGTATCAAATATTAATTACCAAAAACTATCGTTATTATACGAAAATTACCTCTGTCAACGATGACGCCTTGTAATTTCAATAATAATTAATGATCAACTCATGCTTGATGTCGTTATTTTTAACAAAATGAGTTCCACGTGCACGAAAATGTTTGACAGCTGAGTACAAGAGCTAATCGTAACATTATTTTAAATCAACTTTGGTCATTGTCGGCTCGGTTACTACTCAAATGTACCCCGGGTACTCTTAAGTATACTTAAATGTACCCCGGGTACGGAAAATATACTGAAACGTAACGGGGAATTCTAACGCTAAATTAGTTGTTCTCGGCTTTTTTAGTCAAATTAACAATATTCATATTTATGTCAATATTCCGTGAAATGGCATAAATACTCATACTCAAAAAAGCATGTTTAGATAGGTTTTGATCAAAAAGATGTTGTTTTTTCGAATTTTGTAGCGCGTTTTACGACATCGAATTTGGGCGGGAATAAATTTTCTCAATTGGTCTAAATTTTCCGGGTACGTGTTAGTTTATTTTCCGTAGCCGGGGTACATTTAAGAATACTTACGAGTACCCGGGGTACATTTAAGTAAGATCCGAGCCGAATATGACCAATCGAGCCTTAAAAGAGGAAATGCATTGTTGTTCTCTTTTAACGCAAGTATTTGAAATAAACGCACGTTTTTTTCCCACGCGTTACCATTTAATATGTTTGCCTCATGTTGATGAATGCCCGCCCCTTTAAATCGTATGATCGTTTTCTCTTTAACAATTTAGTTACATATGTATTTTATTTCCTGTTTTATGTCCCTTAAGCCGGTCTCACCCTCTCGGTTTCAGGTCACAATATACTAAAAGATTTCCTACACAAATTCAATGTGAAAGCAATAACTTTAACAAAAAATAAAGTCAAACTTTTGCGCATAGACATCCCCATAACCATACCTTTTCTTAAAGAGCATTCCAAGCCGCAATGATTTAAACAATAAAAAAGGGGGTCATACGTTATGCAAGAAAGAACTCGACGCGAATCAGCGGTCACTGTTTTATGGCCATCTATTTACCGGCTTCGTACCAGTTGAGAAGGGTTTCCCGCCATCTGTCAAAGTCTCATGTAGCCTCCAACCTTCAAGCAAAAGAGTGAATTTTTGTTAAACATCAATGTTTTCCCTACCACATGCACAAAGAAACATTCTAAAATAAAGCCATGGCAAGTGCCCCTACAGAGAATTGTGTCTTCTTTTAAATGATGTTCATGTTTTTAGAGAGTATAGCATTGCACTCCAATTTTTTTTAGTATATTGTAACCTTCAGTGACGCTGCAACGCCGGATGATCAAGCTTACCCGGACGTGAATGTAATGCGCAGTGACAACATCGACCGGATCGCCCCAAGTCTGCACATGCGCAGTGACAACATCGACCGGATCGCAACAAGTCTGCACTCGCGCAGTGACAACATCGACTGGGTCGCCCTAAGTCTGCACATGCGCAGTGACAACATCGACCGGATCGCCCCAAGTCTGCACATGCGCAGTGACAACATCGACCGGATCTCACCAAGTCTGCACACGCGCAGTGACAACATCGACCGGATCGCACCTACTCTGCACACGCGCAGTGGCAACATCGACCGGATCGCCCCAAGTCCGCACATGCGCAGTGGCAACATTGACCGGATCGCCCCAAGTCTGCACATGCGCAGTGACACAAACACCATCCAGTCGGCCGAACGCCGCAGTTTTCAGTTTCCGGAACAACGAACACGTGTCCCACTCGGAGGTAAAATTGTTAGAGTCCACTTATACGACGTATTTTGTGACATTCTATTTCGACTTTTTTTATTATTTTCGCAAACAACGTAACTTATTTATAAACTGTACCTTATAAGTTGTGTGATGTTCGTGAATACAACGAACTTAAGTTGTATCTACCAGCTGCTGATACTATAACTGACGTTCGATTGGTCATTGTCCGCTCGTATACTACTTACATGTACCCCGGGTACTCTTAGGTATACTTACATGTACCCCGGGTACGATAAATAAACTAAAACGTATCCGGGATATTTAACGCATAATCGGCCGTTGTCGGCTATTTATTATTTAGTTTATTCACATTTATGTCAATTGTCTGTAAAATGACCTCTATATTATCGTAACTCACACTCAAAAAAGCATGTTGATGCAGTTTTTTTAAAGATAAGTTTGTTTAAAGGGTCCGTCCAATATATTTTGTCATGTCATAAATGTATTGAAGCTTGTCAGTAAATGCTTTATATTGATAAATTTAATTATTGGAACTAAAAATCTCTAGTAAAAAAAAAGAATACGATTTAAAAAAAAGGGGAAAAAAAGTTATCATCAAAAGGGCTCGAACCCTGACCCCTGGAGTCCGGGAGTAAAAAGTCTCCCACCTAGACCACTCGACCATCAACGCTCATGATAAAAGCGGATGTAATGTAAATTTTTACTTATATAAGCAATTCTCGTGGTTTCCCAAAAATATGTTGGCCTGCCCCTTTAAAATAATCGGTAGTGCGTTTTACGACATCGGATTTTGGGCGGGAATCCAACAAGGGAACAGTCTAATATCGACCGGGTACGATTAAGTATTTACCGTACCCGGGGTACATGTAAGTATACTTAAGATACCCGGGCACATGTAAATAGTACCCGAGCCGACAATAACCAATCAAGCATAATTGACACTCGATTGGCCAATTTAGACTGTACCCGAGCATTATTCCCGCCCAAAATTCGATGCTGTAAAACGCGCTACGGATTCGAAACAAAATTTTCTTTAAAAAAAACTCCTCAACATGCTTTTAAGGAAGAAGATTCGATAATATAGCGGCTATTTTACAGAATAATGACATAACTATGAATATAATTAATTAAAAATATATAACAGACAACGATCAATTAATGCTCGATTGGTCATTGTCGGCTCGGGTACTACTTACATGTACCCCGGGTACTCTTAAGTATACTTACATGTACCCCGGGTGCGGTAAATATACTTAAACGTACCCCAATCTGAACGCATCGGACAGTGGGCTACACCACACCGCCGATATGGCGGAATTGTCCGATTTGTCCCGATTGAAACGTACCCGTGAAATTTGACGCTAAATCGGTCGTTGTCGGCTATTTATTTTAATTAAATTATATTCACATTTATGTCAATTTTCTGTAAAATGGCCTCTATATTATCGAAACTCATATTCAAAAAGCATGTTGATGCAGTTTTTATTTAAAGAGAAGTTTGTATAAGATAATCGGTAGCGCGTTTTACGACATCGGATTTTTTGCGGGAATACAACTCGGGTACAGTCTAATATCAACCAGGTACGATTAAGTATATTTACCGTACCCGGGGTACATGTAAGTATACTTAAGAGTACCCGGGGTACATTTAAGAAGTACCGGAGCCGACAACGACCAATCGAGCTCAATTAAGCGTTAGAATTCCCGGGCACGTGTTAGTATATTTACCGTACCCGGGGTACATTTAAGTCTTACCCGAGCCGACAATTACCAATCGAGCATAAGTGCCACAAATCATAAAATGTATTGTAATTGCAAAGACGGACCTTGATTAAATATTTCCGTCGTACTACGTAAATAAAAAATGTCTATAAATAAACTACATATGTACTAGGTAACTACAATCGCGGACTCTAGATGAGACAATATACGATTTGTGCTACAATTACTACTGTTGCTTCTGCTAGTACTGCTTGTATTACTCATATTAATTATTATTAGGCAAATTAAATAAAGAATGCTTCTACAACAACAATCAGTACAACTATAATACTACTATTACTGCGTTTAACGCTTTTGCTGCTATTACTACTTCTACTATATCTACAACTACTACTTATCAAAACACGAACAGGTGCAGTACCTAATACAGACTTAACTCGACGTTCCCGTACGAAGTATCCAGTTCGATCCCCTCGATAACCGGTCGGCGCGACCCGGGGTCAACTCCCGCTGGGTCGTCGAATTTTGTACTACAGCGGATATGGCAAAAGCTATACAGTCGGGGCTTCAAGTGGGCACGGACCGGCTGGTGTTCTTCCCGCATGATGACGTTACTAGACGCGAAACCGCGGCCTATAGAAACTACATGCAGGTTATTAACGCTCATGCAGTGATAGCGACGTCTGCTGATAATGCAGTGCGCGGGAAACTTAAACACGCAGTTTCCAGCGGTCGACGTCACTCACGACCTTAAAGATACTATGAATATATGAGCTAATTAGACTTTTTGAAACTATGTCATCATGCTAATTTGTGTCGTTTGGTATATGTACCATAGCATGTAACAATAATGACTCGATTTTTTGAGTCAGGTTAAGATTCAAGAGGGATAATTTCATTACCGCCATTTTAATTCAACCATCCACATACATTAAGGCACTTATACGCTTCCTTTTTTTAGTGTCAGTTTTTGTTTGTTTTAAATACTGTGAATATAATACATGTATTGATAATAATAACTTATAACTTATTGATTCATTTCCCACTTAAAACACAAAATTATATCATGTATACATGAAACAGATTTAGAACAAATATAAATAACTTTCATTTCCAGATATTTTAGTTTAAGGCCCTTTCTTATCAAATAACGTCAGACAAATTTTGTGGTCGGACGTACCAACTGACAGACAGACATGATGATGGACAGAGGGTTAGCCTACAGCCACCATTATCAGAATACATTTCTGAACACAAAGTCGTGTGGTTTTGAATCCATACTAACAAAACAATTAATGTGATTTTGAAACATTATATACAATACACAAATATGACAGGACACACATATATGTACTATTAAAACATGTACTATAAAACAGCATGAGAAGTATATCTGCAAAACGAGATTTTGGTACAGAATATATATTTATATCTTATTATGTACCATAATATATTTTCCTTTGGTATCTAAACCATAAGCCATACATACCAATTTGTTTACACCCTATAAAAATAACAATATATATCACACCATCTACAAAATACTCTTCTCTCATTGGCTGTTTGACGTCACATGATGAACCCATGTATTCTATATGGTGTCAGTAGACTACCAGTAAATGGGGCAGTAGAAATATAATAATACTGGTTATATATAACCATAATTGTTAATTTGATGAGTTAATAAGTAGTTGGCGTGATCTAATTGTTACAGGGTCATTTACTGACCCGAAACGCAGGCCCGTACCCAGGCACTGGGCCCAGGGGCCCGCCCCCCCCCCCAGCTAGCTGTCGAGTTATGATTTTTTAATAATGAGCCCACTGCAAATTTTCACACATGAAAGGGCCCAAAGTACACTTCCCTGCAATACAAATGTGCAGATGTGTTTTATTGCCCCTGATACACAAGGGGATTAGCGCTAATTTACTCGCCAGTGGAGATAAGCCCCTAGGCATTGTTTTCTTATTACCTTGTACAAACATCCCCGATCTGTCAATTACCCATTGTGCTCAATGCTTCATCTTTTGATGGTGGGTGTAACACGTCTTTTCATTGGACAAGGAAAGAGAAACAGCGAATGGATGGAACTGATACAGAAGGTCGTAGGTCTGAACGATAATAGTGTTTTCTCTTTTGAATTCAAACCTCCTCTTGAGTCATAGCTTATTAAACATTTCTGCGAAAACTGTCTTGTAGATGATAAACATTTAATAATGAATTTACTTTGAAATTTAATATAGAGGAGGTTTGATTTCAAAGAGAAAATACTAGTAGGTTATATGTCAGTTTCTGACATAAAACCATAGTAGTATTTTCTCTTTGAAATCAAACCTCCTCTACAGTCATACTTTATGTTAAATTTCATAATAAAGGTTTTTTAGTTTCAAAGGTTGCTTTAACTTCTGTATAAAGTGTAATACATTTCTGAAATCTAAAGCTTTAAACATGTGTGTGAATTTCACACCAAGGGGTCGTTGATTAAGCATGTCACGCTTTTTTTACCATTTTTACCTCGGCATGTCACAAACTGTTACAAAATCTTGGACCCCCTTCCCTAAAGTACGTCACAAACTCACACTTTCGAACATTTTTTTAAAATTAATACTTAATTTAAATTTAATCTAAAACTCAATTCACTATTAAACCGTATTAAAATTTCACTTACCGGTAAAAGAACTTTCACATTACAGGCTTTTATAACTGTAGGGTTGTTACGATGAGCAGTATGAATATTTATCCACGTGTTAACCTCTAATAAAAACAAAATTATAATTTAGATTTTCTTTCAACCCTTTATTAACTAAAAATGGAACAGTCCAATTATTTCGTCATTGAAATCTGTGTGAAGGTTGTGCCTATTGAATAAGCTGGCCCAGCCAAGTTGCCTATTGAACATTCGAACAACAGAATCAGGAGATACGCAATTCGTCTTTTTTGACATAAAACTAATTCAAATGTTTCACAATTTTTTGAAAATTATTTTTAAATTGTACTAAACAAATAATAAATAAATTATACATTTAAAAAAAAAAAATGTGTGAAATCACACATGGCCTGACTCCCCTCCCCCTTGTCACAAACTGTCACTTTCTTACTCACCCTACCCCCACCTGGAGCGTGACAATCTTTATGGACGGCCCGTAATGGTTAAAGCTTTAGACTTCAGAAAGGTGCTGATTTACTTGTTATATATCCATACATTTATAACGCAACATATGTTTCTATATGCATTAAAATTCACCTTGAAAAGTGCCTAATAACCCCTCCCGCACCCTTCCCGTTTGGGCCCCCCTAGTCAACATTTCCTGGGTACGGCCCTGGATACGGGATATACGGTTCTGTGGAAAAACCTTCGGTCTCGCCCCGAAATGGTTTCCACAGAACCGTATATCCCGTATCGGGTCCGTAACTAACCCTGTAACTACGCCCGATATGGTTTACCAAAGACCCGTATATCCCGTATCAGGTCAGTACCTAACCCTGTAACTACGCCCCGATATGGTTTTCCACAGAACTGTATACCCTGTATCAGGTCAGTAACCAACCCTGTAACTACGCCCCGATATGGTTTTCCACAGAACTGTATATCCCGTATCAGGTCAGTAACCAACCCTGTAACTACGCCCCGATATGGTTTTCCACAGAACTGTATATCCGGTATCAGGTCAGTGTAACTACGCCCCGATATGGTTTCCCACAGAACCGTTTATCCCGTATCAGGTGTGTAACTAATACTGTAACTACGCCCCTATATGGTTTTCCACGGAACCGCATATCCCGTATCAGGTCAGTAACCAACCCTGTAACTACGCCCCGATATGGTTTTCCACAGAACCGTATATCCCGTATCGGGTGTGAACCTAACCCTGTAACTACGCCCCGATATTGTTTTCCACAGAACCGTATATCCGGTGTGTAACTAACCCTGTAATTACGCCCCGATATTGTTTTCCACAGAACCGTATATCCCGTATCAGGTGTGTAACTAACCCTGTAACTACGCCCCGATATGGTTTTCCACATACCCGTATATCCCGTATCGGGTCAGTGCCTAACCCTGTAACTACGCCCCGATATGGTTTACACAGAACCGTATATCCCGTGTCAGGTGTGTAACTAACCCTGTAACAACGCCCCGATATGGTTTTCCACAGAACCGTATATCCCGTATCAGGTGTGTAACTAACCCTGTAACTACGCCCCGATATGGTTTTCCACAGAACCGTATATCCCGTATCAGGTGTGTAACCAACACTGTAACTACGCCCCGATATGGTTTTTCCCCAGAACCGTATATCCCGTATCAGGTGTGTAACTAACCCTGTAATTACGCCCCGATATTTTTTTTCCCCAGAACCGTATATCTCATATCGGATGTGTACCTAACCCTGTAACTATTAAAACACTCTGGGGAAACAGGTCTTAATGAAAGTGACAAGTGGTTTCCCAGTCAGGATACTTTCCGCGTCAATTGTATCAAAATTAAGGCTAAAAATGTTGCCCCTGATTAGCCTGTACGGACTGCACAGGATAATCTGGCACTTCACTTTACGCTGTACGGACTGCACTGGATAATCTGGCACTTCACTTTACGCTGTACGGACTGCACTGGATAATCTGGCACTTCACTTTACGTTGTACGGACTGCACTGGATAATCTGGCACTTCACTTTACGCTGTATGGACTGCACTGGATAATCTGGCACTTCACTTTACGCTGTACGGACTGCACTGGATAATCTGGCACTTCACTTTACGCTGTACGGACTGCACTGGATAATCTGGCACTTCACTTTACGCTGTACGGACTGCACTGGATAATCTGGCACTTCACTTTACGCTGTACGGACTGCACTGGATAATCTGGCACTTCACTTTACGCTGTATGGACTGCACTGGATAATCTGGCACTTCACTTTACGCTGTACGGACTGCACTGGATAATCTGGCACTTCACTTTACGCTGTACGGACTGCACTTGATAATCTGGCACTTCACTTTACGCACATGCATTTAGTCCCTGTACGGACTGCACTGGATAATCTGGCACTTCACTTTACGCTATACGGACTGCACTGGCTAATCTGGCACTTCACTTTACGCTGTACGGACTGCACTGGATAATCTGGCACTTCACTTTACGCTGTACGGACTGCACTGGATAATCTGGCACTTCACTTTACGCTGTACGGACTGCACTGGATAATCTGGCACTTCACTTTACGCTGTACGGACTGCACTGGATAATCTGGCACTTCACTTTACGCTGTACGGACTGCACTGGATAATCTGGCACTTCACTTTACGCACATGCATCAAGCCCAGTTTTCCCAGAGCTAGGCTCAAATAAACAATTCAAACTTATCCCTCAACATTGTTTCATTCATAAAATCGTACATTAAAACAAACACAAATAATTACAATCACACTGATAAGAAAAGAACACTAGCTGTGATTATTTGATAAAGTAAAACTCTTTGGTTGCTTACTTGTAAAGATTCCCAAATAAAAAGCAAAATATACAAAACACTTGCTGGAAATGGTGAGTTATGCAATTCATTATGAATATAAGTTACCCCATATATTTTACCGCAATGAAGAAAGTGGGCATTATACACATATTGATACAGGAAAGTTTATTTATTTACCTAATTTAAGAACAGGTAAATTGCTGAATATGTGATTTATCAATTAAATTAAAATAGCACACCGAGCAATAATCTAAAGAAAAATATATGGATGAAAACCAGACTTATACATGTATCAAACAGGGCTAGAAAAATTTGTATTTTGTAAAAACTACTGAATTGCGGCAAGGTTTAGCATTTGATAATATCTACTATTATCATTCCAAAAAAGTATTGCCATAAGGACAAACAATATATGTGGGTTTCAATTCCTCAAAATGCTCTATACAATATTTATTTTGGGAAATATTTTGGGTTTAATGACATAATGAGAAATAACAACCATAGCCAACCAACTATTTTCTTTACATATCTTACTAGCTTCATTAGTAAATAGCAGAACCATTAACATGTCATCAACTGTTTAGGTATAAATATATTAATCTTGCTCTGGAAGAAAAGGCTTAACAATGTGTGTGTAAAGCGTCGTACCATATGAGCCTACGCAGTCCGCACAGGCTATTTAGGGATGACACTTTCCCCAAGACAGGATTTTGCTATGAGACTTCCTTACAAAAAAACTTCACATATATTACGGAATAACTGACACTGCCTTCAGTTCATGTAAGATTCATGTTAATATGTACAAGCAAAAGCAATAAATGGCATGTTCATGAACCATATTGGCAAGTCTCTAGCCGCTTGCACAGGTGTTGGGCGCGTGGCCTATTCACTAAAACACTTTCAATCACTTTGACAACACGAACAAACAAAAATATGATATAATATATACGATCAAATATAATATATCACAATTTCTTTTTGTCATGGTGATAAAAATGTTATTTTATGACTTATTGAGAGTGTTTAAGTGACTCGGTTACGCGCCAAACACCTGTGGTGGCTTGGTATGAACAAAATACAAAACAAAACAAAACAATGATCAGTCAACAAATAAAATCCTTAATAAGGGCAAGAAATCACCATCCAGCTTTAGACTTAAGCAGGGCTCTGGGATAATTTGGCTAAATTCGAGTGCTTTAAGTGTCGGCCCAAATTAGCGTGTGCACTTTGCACAGTCTTAACAGGGATGACATTTTCCGCTTTCATAATTTGTTTTTGTTTAAACAAAAAATATAATCCGTTCAGAAAGCATCTTTCCTGAATAACCTGTGCAGTCTTGTGACGACACTAAACACACCATGCGTTAAGCCTGTGCAGTCCTGGGACGACACTAAACACACCATGCGTTAAGCCTGTGCAGTCCTGTGACGACACTAAACACACCATGCGTTAAGCCTGTGCAGTCCTGTGACGACACTAAACACACCATGCGTTAAGCCTGTGCAGTCCTGTGACGACACTAAACACACCATGCGTTAAGCCTGTGCAGTCCTGTGACGACACTAAACACACCATGCGTTAAGCCTGTGCAGTCCTGTGACGACACTAAACACACCATGCGTTAAGCCTGTGCAGTCCTGGGACGACACTAAACACACCATGCGTTAAGCCTGTGTAGTCCTGTGACGACACTAAACACACCATGCGTTAAGCCTGTGCAGTCCTGTGACGACACTAAACACACCATGCGTTAAGCCTGTGCAGTCCTGTGACGACACTAAACACACCATGCGTTAAGCCTGTGCAGTCCTGTGACGACACTAAACACACCATGCGATAAGCCTGTGCAGTCCTGGGACGACACTAAACACACAATGCGATAAGCCTGTGCAGTCCTGGGACGACACTAAACACACCATGCGATAAGCCTGTGCAGTCCTGGGACGACACTAAACACACCATGCGTTAAGCCTGTGCAGTCTTGTGACGACACTAAACACACAATGCGATAAGCCTGCGCAGTCCTGGGACGACACTAAACACACCATGCGTTAAGCCTGTGCAGTCTTGTGACGACACTAAACACACAATGCGTTAAGCCTGTGCAGTCCAGGGACGACACTAAACACACAATGCGTTAAGCCTGAGCAGTCCAGGGACGACACTAAACACACCATGCGTTAAGCCTGTGCAGTCTTGTGACGACACTAAACACACAATGCGTTAAGCCTGTGCAGTCTTGTGACGACACTAAACACACCATGCGTTAAGCCTGTGCAGTCTTGTGACGACACTAAACACACCATGCGTTAAGCCTGAGCAGTCCAGGGACGACACTAAACACACAATGCGTTAAGCCTGTGCAGTCTTGTGACGACACTAAACACACAATGCGTTAAGCCTGTGCAGTCTTGTGACGACACTAAACACACCATGCGTTAAGCCTGTGCAGTCTTGTGACGACACTAAACACACAATGCGTTAAGCCTGTGCAGTCTTGTGACGACACTAAACACACCATGCGTTAAGCCTGTGCAGTCTTGTGACGACACTAAACACACCATGCGTTAAGCCTGTGCAGTCTTGTGACGACACTAAACACACCATGCGTTAAGCCTGTGCAGTCTTGTGACGACACTAAACACACCATGCGTTAAGCCTGTGAAGTCCTGTGACGACACTAAACACACTATGAATTAAGCCTGTGCAGCCCTGGGACGACACTAAACACACAATGCATTAAGCCTGTGCAGTCCTGTGACGACACTAAACACACAATGCATTAAGCCTGTGCAGCCCTGGGACGACACTAAACACACTATGCATTAAGCCTGTGCAGTCCTGGGACGACACTTAGCACACACTGCATTAAGCCTGCAGCCCTGTGACGACACTAAACACACAATGCATTAAGCCTGAGCAGTCCAGGGACGACACTTATCACACAATGCATTAAGCCTGGTGGTCCCAGAGCCATGCTCAATTTAATCGATGTTTTGACACAGTATCCTCCCTTGCAACTACCCTCAACTAAGTAGCCTTCCTTGCAACTACCCTCATCTAAGTAGCCTCCCTTGCAACTACCCTCAACTAAGTAGCCTTCCTTGCAACTACCTTCATCTAAGTAGCTTCCCTCGCAACTACCCTCAACTAAGTAGCCTTCCTTGCAACTACCCTCATCTAAGTAGCCTTCCTTGCAACTACCCTCAACTAAGTAGCCGTCCTTGCAACTACCCTCAACTAAGTAGCATTCCTTGCAACTACCCTCAACTAAGTAGCCTTCCTAGCAACTACCCTCAACTAAGAAGCCTCCCTTGCAACTACCCTCAACTAAGTAGCCTTCCTTGCAACTACCCTCAACTAAGTAGCCTTCCTTGCAACTACTCTCAACTAAGTAGCGGCTCATCTGTATACGTGTAAGTTATTCACATAATTATTTTATTCATATACCGGCATCTAATATTATTTTATTTAACATTTATATGTTGTTGATTAAAGTTTTTGTCAAGTTTCTTTTTTTCAGGAACACTCATTTTTAAATGTGTATCTTTTAATATTCAAGATTATGGTATTGCTTGGGACGATCATTGAACTTATTGTTTAAGATGGTCAGCACACTGCTCATGATTCTGAACTAA
Organism: Dreissena polymorpha; assembly: GCF_020536995.1. Classification (NCBI taxonomy): domain Eukaryota; kingdom Metazoa; phylum Mollusca; class Bivalvia; order Myida; family Dreissenidae; genus Dreissena; species Dreissena polymorpha. Next base: position 185,357,400 of record NC_068355.1, on the reverse strand, counting down.
TAGGACTTACACCATAATAATATGTCCTTTAAAGATTGCTCAGAAGTCGTATATTGAAGCGACGTAACAATACCCTTAACGTCTGTGCTCTTCGGAAAGAGCGTTAGCCATATTGGGAATTATTTTCGAAGACGGAAATTTTAAAGAGCATTACACACTGCCAAATACGATTATGCTATATACAAACTGACCACAACGAAAAGCGCTATACTTTAGGAAAACCCTGTACAAGAAACATTGGTGTAAAAATATTAGAGTACAAACATTATGTAACTTTTCAGGATCTAAAAAGCGTTTCACGATGTCAAGTTCTTCCGTTTTACGGAGGATCTCTCATCAGGATCGGAATCATTCGTTTTGCTTAATGTGTACATAAATCTGCAGCTGCCGTCATCAAATTCCGAAATTCAGCTGCGTTTAAAATACAACCGAACATTTCGTTTCTTATCAAATCAACGTTATACGACAAAATATAGCATTAAAATGTTGTTAGTTTTTTTAGCGTTGAAATGTTGGTAATTACTATTAGGATCATGTATTTGTTATAGTTAAACTTTATTTTACGAAGTATTCTTTGATTTTAGCATGTTTGTATCTTTCATTACATAATGATTATTACGAGAAACACGTCATGCTTTCAAAGCTGCCCAAAGCCATTCTTGCATTCGGTCGTAAATGTTCGGATATTGTCGCGGGAAGTTTAAATTGGTATATCGTCCCACAAAACATAAAAACGAGCATTTTGTTTCTCGTTAAATCAATTTTATCAGACCAAATCTAGCATTGAAATTTAGCTATTGCTACAAGGAACACGGATTGTGTTATGTTTAACTTTAAATTCGTTGATTTCCAGCATTTACGGATCTTTATGAAAATTAAACACGATTTACCGTTGATCATTATTAACGCGGGTTATTAATTGATCATTGCCCATGTGCATGTTATAATCTGTAATTAATACTTAGGTGACATGTTCCGTGTAAAATACAAAATGGAGCCTCGTTCTTGAAAAAAAGGGCGTTATGCATGTTCGTTAATTGCCGTCCCAAATTAGACTGTGCAGTTCGCACAGGCTAATCAGCGACGACACTTTGCGATAACACAAACTTGTCTTTTATAAAAGACTGCCTTTAAACGCAAATTTGTATAAAGCGTTAAGTGGCGTCTCTGATAAGTCTGTGTAGACTACACAGGCTAATTCGATACGAAACTTTAAGCATATGCATTAAGCCCAGTTTTCCCAGGTCGTAGCTCAATGTTTCAACAAGGTTCCTGTCTCAACTGACTGTGACCAGGTGTCGACTAGTTACATAGTGTTCCACCGATTGTTGTCTTGGATTTTCTCACAGACCATATAACTATGCCTTCTGTTTATATGTCATATTCAGTATTTTCGCGTAAGGTGTATCATTAAGTCGCAGTTCAAATAATAGACATGCTCAGAAAGTATTTATTTAAGCCTCGGTCTGGGAAAACTGGGCTTAATGCATGTTCGTATGCAATTGCTAATCTGGAACGACATTTTCCGCCTAACCTGGAGATTCGCTAAGAATGGACTTCCTTGAAACGACAATAAGATATGCCTGTATGCACTGAACAGGCTAAGCCGGGACGAAACTGTACGCACATGCATTAAACCAAGTTTTCCGAGAAAGAGGCAAATTTCATGTTTGAATGTTGGGAGAGTGTACACAAATAACCATTGCAACAGGAGTATGAACTTGTAAATCCACGAATATATTTTTATGCATCTAATATACTGGTATATAAATAATAAAAAAAACATGTTTTTAATTGCAAATATGAGATCATAAGCTGACAGTGTATTAATAGTAACACGGCTCCTTATTCGCTGCGTACGGTGTAATAGGGTTAGTAAAATTCACTCTCATTTACTTTCCTGTATCACAGCGTGCGGGGTAAGTAAAATTGCATGAAATGAATTTATCTTATCGAGTCAACTGCATTCTCCCGCAAAATCTTTAAAACAGGACGAAAGTAAGGTATATTGTTTGTAAAGGCGTCATTCAAACAGGGTGCAGGATCACGTGACTGATGGATTCCCAATTAAAAGTTAATGAATGAAAACACACCGGTGGTGATTTTTTCAAATAACTTTAAAAAATATGTTTTCCTAAAAATTTCGACTAGTGCTCACAATAAATAGTTTTATGCTGCTTATGGCAATGGCAAAAACATAAAAATTACTTTATTTGATAAGCGTGCTCATGAAAAAAGTCGTGTACTGCACGGTTATGCTGCCCGCAAATTGAAATGTTGTTACCGATTTCAAGCGTATTCAAGGACTTATTCTTATACCTTAAGATATCTTTTATGCACGAAATATTTTTGCAAATGTATTGCAATAACTTAAGATATTAAAAAAAATCCTAACGGTGTGTTTGCATTATGTCAAGCCCGAGTGTAACTCCCTGAAAACCCCAATTAATTTGCACCCTGTTCAATGCTACTGACTGCGTGTGAAAAGCTACGGACCTTATATAGAACAAGATATGTGTTTGTCAGAAACACTATGTTCCCTTCTTCGCCGCTTTGAAGCTATATATTTGACCTTTGACCTTAAAGGATGACCTTTACCTTGACCTTCGACCACTCAAAATGTGCAGCTCCATGAGATACACATGCATGCCAAATATCAAGTTGCAATCTTCAATATTGCAAAAGTTATGGCAAATTTTAAAGTTTGACGCAAACACACAAAGAAACAAAGCAACAAACCAATAGACAGGGCAAGAACAATATGTCCCCCACTATAGTGGTGAGGGACATTCAAATACATTGTCAACACGTGAGCTTGCTTTGCAAAGAAATAAAGAGTATTATGTAAGGTGAGATAATTTTCCATGTAAGCTTCGAGGCTTTTCACGTGCAGTCGGCAACGTTAAAACAGTAAGGTTAATAATTGTTATGTTATTGCGTTGTATGCTGGAGAAATAAAGGTACTCGATTAAATAAATTCATGACACGGCTTGTTATTGACCTCGCACAATGTGATACAGCTTAACATGTTTAATGGGCTAACTAAGAAGCCGTATAACTAATTATCTTGTCTACAATAAATTTTAAATATTTTGAATTAGCGATAACAGTAATTATGTGCATCATTAGAAAGGTATGGAAGACGAAAACATCCTCTCCAAATTGTCGAAAAAGTGCCTGGCTAAACCATCGAATAATTCAAGAAGGTATATTTGCTGCATAATGCTGTTTTACAACAATTAATTGTTAACACATATGACTGTTCTTTAGTGCAACATTTTAAATGTTGCGTTAAGCGCATTCTTTTCATTAGTGTATTTTAAGTTTAAGATTCAACGACTACAATGTGCTATCTGTAACTTTCACTCCCTTTTATGTTAAAACCCCGCTCCCTCCTCTTAAATAGAATATTGTCTCCGCATCTGGTGTCCCACTTGCCCTTTCTCGCCTCTATTCCCAACGCCACTTTATCTAACAAAGAATCATGTCACCGCGTCTCGTTAACTTCGCGCCCAATATTACCCACGCTACCTCCTCTAACACATAATAACGTCACCGCGTCTGGTTTCTTAGTCGCCCACTACTCGCCTCCTACCCCTCCCCTTACAAATGATTATGCACACCCGCCTGATGTCCTACTCGCCCATACAACCTGGAGCTGGGGGACACAAGCCTCTCCGCGCTATCGTCGCGCTGGTCAAACGCACTACTCATCTAATGTTTCAAATGATTTCTCACAGTGTTCCACGTCTAGCCGTTGAAGCCGGAGCCGGCGGATCTCAGTGCGACTGCGAGGTTTGCTCAGCGTAAATACCGGACTGTCGGTCATATCCGGGAGGAAGCGCCGTTTGCTGCGCGTCCGGGCATGAGGTCCGTTTCGAGTGCTTCCGGAGGGACAACAGACCAATGGTGCTCGTCCGGGAGCGGCGAAAGCGCCACCGGAACCAGAAGCGCCGCTCTTCGGTGTGTACCTGTCATACACAAATGACCTTGTAAAGTTAACGGTCTTTACTTTCAACGCATGGACCAACATTGATAACAGAACTCAATCTAACACTCTAGACTTTGTCCCAACTTAATTGGACTGGTTGACAGATACATGAGACAGCGAATAAAATGTGGTATATTGAAAAAGACAGCATTCATCCTATTTAAACAAACGAAACAAAACATATGAATATTGCGTTTTGTTTCTTGATAGGTAAATCAATAGCGTTTGTAACGTTTTTTGTCGATACATTAGAAAACACATGCATTACAAACATATATTATCAGACATGTAAACGTGAAAATGTAAAGCTTAATTTACTTATTGGTAGGGTTTAAGATGTGTGCATCCAAACGATATACGGTGAATGAAATATTTGTATTTAACAATTAATTCATATTATATATCACATTCCAAATGTTATAGTTTTGTTTGTAAAGTCATTGAACAAATTGTTGTTTTTGTTTCAAACATCTGTGAACAAGCCCACTTAAAACTTAGCTGGTTATTGAGCTACGGTAATAATATTTGAATTATTTTCTGATATAACTTTAAAACAAATTACCTATGATTTTAATTTTAAAGAATAAGACTATGGCTAACATTGAAAAGAACGTTTGTAAGGGTAAAACAAAGACCTATAGGTCTTTGGGTAAAATAATAAAATATAGTGATGACGCTTAATACAATATTAGTAACAACGTTTGTCAAAAGTAAAGGATAGACGGAATTGGGATACTTATCAGGAATAATGAAACACGGAAGTGGATACTTAGCTCGCAGTTCAGGAAAAATGAAAACGGACATGGATACTTACCCCTTCGTTCAGGAAGCAGAAAACAACGGAAGTGGGATGCTTATAATATGTTTTTATTATTTTTATATAAACGAAGGTATACGCGATAGCATACCACTTCGCACGAGTTCAGTACAACCGTGATTTTTACACATTGTTCGTGCATATCAGGTACCTGAGCATATGAATACATTGCATGTATATTACCATGATTAAGACGGGTGGCAGACGTTTCTCCCCCAAGACGTTTCCTCCCCAGACGTTTCCTCCCCAGACGTTTCACCCCCAAAATGGGGGTGAAACGTCTGCATAATATGTAAATGTATATAAGCAACAGTTATTTGTAATAAAGTGAAAATAAAGTATTAGTATTTTAATTGAGTGCATTTTATGTGTAAAAAAATGATGTTAGTTGAGTCCTGACTAATTGAAATAATGATTAATGATTTTATATGGTTGTTTAAGGAAGCCTCTAACAAATTTAATACTTGATTTTATAAGTGCCTTAAATTGTTCTTGCATTAATTAAGCTCATTGAAAAATTGAGTAAAATCAAAGCTTTGATGTTCTTTGATGGTCATTTTAAATGGAAAAGTATGTTACAAATTAAAATAATTATAACTATTGTATTAATCAATTGAGTAAAAGCACACCTTTGATGTTCTTTGATGGTCATTGATGGTCATTGTAAGTGGAATGGTATGCTACAAATTAAACAATTATAACTATTGTATAAATCAATTGAGTAAACAAACACCTTTTTTTTTGATGATCATTTTAAGTGGAATGGTATGTTACAAAGTAAAGAATTACTATTATTGAATTAATGAATTCATGTTGCTACAAACAAATCTATAATTTAAGTTTAATAAGATATTTTCCATTACTTGTTCATTAACAGTGATTGAATTTTTTTCATTTAAAGTGTATTTTTGCACGGCATGGACACAGTTTCACTTTATGAGGATTTTTTTTTTAATTAATAAAAAATCCAGTTTTGAAGTAAAATCAATTTAAATAATGCTATTATAATCAGAAAATTTAAATACGGAAAAATGTTTATTATTTTAATAAAACATCTTTGTGCTTCTCGTGAAAATTTAACAAAATGTCACTTACGCTACTTTTTACATTAAGAAAATGACATGCGTTTGTTATGTCAATTTCGAAAATTGGATAAAAACATTATTTTTACCAAAAAGGTTGACTTAATATTTTATCAGTTGATGAATGTCACCTTAATAAACACAAAATTGGAAAAAAGTAAAAATGTATAAAATGTATAAAAATGTCAGTTACATGACTTATTACATTCAGTAGGCGATATGTTTTAATTATAATTTGTAAAATTAGATAAATACAACATATAAAACTGCATATTATGCACTTTTGATAAAACACAATTTATTCCCAAATTGATGTTTTATTCCCAATTCACATAATGCAGTGTTATAATGAAAATAAGCCATAAGTTATGATTTTTAAGAATGAATAATAACTATAACATATTTTTATTTTGAGTAAATAAAGTTGTTATATGACATTAAAATTATAATTTATTACAGCCAATATTGAATTGTAGTTCTCAAAAATATTTTGATAAATAACTATCAGTGTGTCATAGATCTTTATTAATACCATTTACCTTCCAATTTAAAAATTAATTTAATTTGAAGCCAAAAAAATGTGACAGCATTTTCATCATTTGGCTAATATTAAATAACAACCACACCTACCATTATACAAGATATTAGGCACTTAGGGTGCAATAAACAAGCATTGATTAGATTAGCAAGTGTAGTACAACAGATAACAGCTAGATTATGGGTGCAATATACAGGCCCTTTAATCAGCATTGATGAGATTAGGTGACAGGGGGATAAGATGAGATTAGCACATTATTATGAAAAAAAAAACGTTTTTAAATAGTTTATCACTGTATTAAATATTATTAATGAATAGATTTGATTTGACTTAATTGATAGTTTTATATATGGAACAGAACAGAACAGATAGTTTATTCATATAACTTGAACATTTACAGTTCATCGTTACATATACAAAACTGACAATATAATAAGCAATAAGCACATGCATAGTAATGCGAAAGTGACCAAACTAGTACATTAAAAGGTGTTATATATAATATACAATTAGTTTGTTTAACAGTATACAATTTAGGAAATATTTTATTATTCGTACATAGCGATTTATATATAATGGGTATCGCCCTAGTTCCCCGTATACAGCTGAATTAGCGGTACTCATTTTGACACCCAGTATTCGTTTCAAAAATCTTCTGTGAACTCTTCGCAATTAAAGAAATCCGACAACGTCCCCATATGTCTTACACATAATTTCACTTCATCATACATAGACCGAATAATTTTTAACAATCTACCGTTTATTTCGCTCTTAATAAGCTTGTACCATAGTCCGTTTCAATATATTGAATCATAACATTTCATAAGGTCGATATAGCAACAGTTTAGTTTCTTTTTAGAACTAAATGTTTATCTATAAAAGCCTTTAGTAGGAAAATAGCATCCACAGTGCTATAATTGGTTTTGAATCCAAACTATGGTAGTCATAGATGCATCTGTTGTATTTCACAGTGACATCCAATCATTTTATTATATACATACATATAAATGCATGAAAAAAATATAATTGTTGACAATTATATAGTTTATTTATTTATCATATTTAACTGTTACAATGAAAACAGTTTTGAAATTAATATAAATGTGATTTAACCATTTAATCAATTCACCAATTGACCCTATTTAATTGGATTAATTGGATTAAAAACAACAAACAATTACAGTTCCTCAACACTTATGATTTACATGCATTCCATTCACAGTTAAACCAAACAAATAATCAAACAAGCTGCTTCATAAATACAGTTAATTGAAAACTTCATAAACAAAATAATTATTTTGATAATAAATCAAGAATAAACTTCAACCAAACAATCATACATTTATTGGGGGGGAAACGTCTGCACTTAAACCAAAGTGGGGGAGAAACGTCTGGGGAGGAAACGTCTTGGGGGAGAAACGTCTAGGGGAGGAAACGTCTTGGGGGTGAAACGTCCGGAAACCGATTAAGACCAACTTTTATAGGACTTTCCATTAAAAATTAACAGTTTGTTTTATTGAACAAGACCGCTGTGTGCTAATATAATAGATCCGTATTAAAAGGGAACAACAAACAATCAGTACGTTTGCGCCTTTTACAATTTAACCAGTTGCAATTATAATAGATGTCTTAACATTATGGAAGTAACCAAAGTTTCAATACAAAATTTTAAGCAGATCGGTTGCTTGATAAAAGCGCTCGTCAAATACACGACAAATATCGGTTTACCAATATAAAGAAGTGAAACTCCAGCTGCTGGGCAGTATTTAAATTTTATTATAAACAATTAGTTGGTCCTTTATCTTAGGCAAGTGACCGATTGCCCAAACAGTACAATACAGCATATAAGAATAAGAACAGTACAATACAACATATAAGAATAAAGCTGGGGTCACCGCCCTGGAACGGTCAATGCAAAGCAGTCAAAACAAACCGTATTACGACCGACTTGGCTACATAGTTATATTTGCAAGTTACTATCGTAAAGTAATTAGTGCGAACATTGCACGATCATAGTTACACACCGTATCAATAAACTTGTATCGAAAGGATGTGATATCTTGTATTTTCATAAGATTTACAATATTGAACATTATTTAGTGTTAAACCGTTCACAACAAATGAATTTTACTGCGGGAATGGTAACAATAGCTCTGCCTAAGCCCACTGTTACAACAGTGTCGTGTTCTGTTTAATGTATTTATTCTTCATTTAACAACTTAAGCTGATGAAACTTTCCAATCAGAATTCATCCAAATGTAATCGATTCTTTCTTGCTTTATGCGATTACCATGGGCCATGTTTGAACTAACATCTTAACCCATTAATGCCTAGCGTCCTGAAAAAAGGACATTGCAAACAGCGTAGACCCAGATGAGACGCCGCATAATGAGGCGTCTCATTTGGATCTGCGCTGTTTGCTCAAAGGAATTTCTGTAAGAAATATTCTAAAAATAGAAATAAATATACCAGACATCCGTAATTTTGGAAATAAATTGATCCAATTTAGAAGGATGGGAAAGTCCACTAGGCATAAATGGGTTAAACTTAACCTTGAATAATATCTTATAACATTTTTTTATCATATGTAATAATTGGCTTTGAGCTGTGTGTTATGTAAGGGGCATTTTCACGTTTTGGAAAATTGACCAAACTAAAAAAAGTGTATGATTTGCAAATTTTCGTTGTAGTTATGATATTTGTGAGGAAACAGTAATACTGAACATTTACCATGCTCTAAAATATCAATTATATGCATCGTTTGACGATTTAAAAACCTGAACATTATAAAGCGTTGCAACGCGAACCGATTGAATAATGTGGAGCGTTCTGTTGTTGTGGTAATATTTTGTGACACTACGAGGATTGCTTATATAAAGTATAAAATACATCACTCATTGCATGAGCACTGATGGCCGAGTGGTCTAAGCGACAGACTTTTACTCCAGGAGTCAGTGGTTAGAGTCCAGTTGAGGGTTACTTTTTTTATTATTTAATATTATTCGTATTTTTTTCCGGAGATTTTAGAAACACTGTTCACAATTATCAATATTAAGCATTTAATGACAAACTTCAATACATTCAAAAGACTGTGAAAAGGTCCCTTTTAAATATTGTAACATAATTCTCGCTTTATTTTCCGTAGAAAAATACCACAATGTTTGTTTTTAAAACATAAATACAAAAAATACATTAAAAAGAGGTATACGGACATCTTTGCTGTTATTGTATAAGCAAATTATAATGGTTTCTAGTATTATCAATAAAGACTCTGCCTTAATATGTAATTGACTTATGACAAATAACGAGGTATTAAATTTGCTTCGTATAATGTTTAACAAAAAATATTTGTTTACATAGTTGTCCTTAATTAAAAGTTGTTTCCGATGCCTTAAGTATATTTTTCTCTTCAGAATGTGTTATGCTGTATTATTTTAACAGTTCAATACATATATTGTCATTCACACAAGCAATTTTTTTTATAACAATGGTACGTAGAAATGAATGTGAAATATGATTTGTAAGGAATATGTTTTTCTTAAAATTATGAAGAATAATGAAAAGTGACAAAAGTGTTATACAGGACTTACGGGCGAGAGAACAGTTACAATAAAACAAAATGTGCTACCCAGGTTCAATAGGGGAAAGCTATATATAAGTGGCAAGCCAATCCTTGAAGATTTTATTAGTTATAACAACAAACTATAACTAAACAATACTAGTCCACATAAATGGTTATGTACTTTATTGAGTGCATCATCAATATTAGATCAGGAAATACATTATTACCAACATCAACATGTTTAATTATTTACATACAACATTTTGTATAGAAATGATGGACAAAAACAACAGCATAAGTGTAGTGCGCTTTGTCTAAATACGAAAACCACAATAAAAGTACGTACGATTATATACAAAATTAAGCACAGTAAGCCAGAAAATATAAACACGTAAAAATAAATGCAACAAATGACCAGTTACAGTTTAGACACTATTTTAACTTATAATATTAAAATCCTTTTTAACAGTTATTTAACAGATATTTACACAATTCAGACATACGCATAAAAAATCATGCAATAATTTAGAAAGACCCTGATCAATATGAAGTACACAAGCGATTGTAAAGTGCCTACGTGTACTTTCCATAGAGATTATTAATGTATTAATTTGCTTATTCAAAATGCTTATTTGGAGTCGACAAACATATTTAAACATTACATTTCAACTTGCATTTGATACGGTTTTACGAATATAGCACAATTTTGTATATTGTTACCAAATACTTATATTTGTGTTTGGTAACATTTTTTGTTTAGCTTAACGTACAAATTAACGCATAATGAGTGTTTGTTTCTATGTATCAATTTGATCAACATGTCACACAATTTACATACATCAATGTTCAGCTATTCAACAACAGAACAAACATGTTTCATGCATTCAATAAATGTTAAATATAAACAACCCTAAGTTTAAGGAAATCTGGTCTTAAAACTTTTGCTGAACTTTAACAGTGGGAGATTTACAGAAAATGGCTCCATTGAAGGCACTGCACTGACATCAATTGTGGAAATGTTAACGTAAAGGGTAAAAAACACATTGTTACAAAACTAATAAAATGTCAAACTTTATTATCAGCTATACATCAATACGTTCACGTTTAATATAAGCACAAACATAAGTGTTTATTTCACATACACTTTCAAAGCAGACATCTTTGCTTTTTTTTGTTTAAGCAAATAATATTGCTCTCTACTTTACCAATAGAGACAATCGCATTTTTTGACAATTGTTAGCATATGACAACACTATTCCTTAATATGTAAATGACTGATTTCAAATAAAAATGTACTAAATTTTCTTTAGATAATGTAAAACAAAATTAAACTTATTTTAAGTAGCTGTTCTTAAAATAAAGCAGTTAATATAACAAGGGGTTTATATTTCATTGAGTACAGTTTTCTCTTCAGAATCTGTTACTGTACATTATTTTAACAGTTTAATACAAATATGTGGATTCACACAATCAATATTTTTATGACAATAGTTTGCACAAATTAATGTAAACAGTGAGTTTATCTTATAAAAATTGCCACACTAACAAAATAATGTACATTTAAAATACTATTGTTTCACAGTTGCTCTGTGTATAAATATCAAAATATACCTCTACAATGTATGCAGTGATCAAGAGATATTGATTAAGATACTCAGTGATTAAAGAGGATACATTCTGGTCGTCTTCATATGCATATACAAATATAAAGCATTATAAACTATTATGTCCGAAAATAAATTTAAACACTTATGAGCATCTTAGTCTTTGATCTAACAACACAAATTAACATTTATAACTTTTGCCATTTTTCATAAAACTCTAAAAAAATAATTTTTTAATTTTTAGTTTTCCTTTAAGTTTTCCCCCAAATCCAAGAGCCATTTCGAATATTTAACAAACAATATGCATTGAAATCAACAAAGTACTGGTAGTAAATACAGAATCGATACTTTTAGGTAGATTACATAATATTGCATATAATTTATTTAGATTCCCATGAATGCTATTAAACAAGATTCTTGTTCAAATACCGACCGGAATTAGCAGATTTACTAGTATTGTTTTTAGAAAGATTGATAAACAGAAAAAGCTGAAGCGTAAAACTTCTAAAACTTTCTTAACACTACTTTTATATAGCTTATCTATAATACGGGTAAAAAAACAGAAAACTGAAACATGTGTTATAACATGAAAATACTCCAATATTTTTTTCATGTTGTCCAAGTTACCAGCCTCATTTAAACAGCTTTGTCACACTTTGAAAGTCTTTGATAAAAGTGTATTTCCCATTAATTTACCATTATCAGGATCAAAATATGTAGTGATATGATAATATAGACAAAGACATTGCATATGCATGCTTTTAAAATACTTGACATGCTATATTTAACAAAATATTTAAACATCAATACTGACAGCATAAACATTCCCATAAAACATAAACTATTGTTTTTGTATGAATATAACTTGGTTGGTCACATATAACATAAAACGTAAGCTATTGTGTTTTTTAATACAACTTGGCTGGCAACATACAACATGTCGCTGTTGACATGACTTTGTGGCTTTCCACTTGAATTGTTGTGATGTGTCATTCTGCCATTTCGATCTGAACAAGGTCATTCATTTTCACCCTTCATAACATTCAAAGATTCAGAGTAAGTGTTGAATAAACCAGGAGGTATGTGAAGACTAGCACATCTAAAACAGTATGTAACTCTGAGCTTCTTAGGTATCACTGGGGTCAATATGTTAACAATAGCTGCAACAGGCTGTGTTTCTGATTGAATGGTTTGATTTCCTCCAATTGCATCTGAAAAAAGAAAGACTTGTTACTGTAGATGTCAGTTTTCTTTTATACCGATGACAAATCAATAACAAGCACATGACTTGGTATTTCAGAATGTTACAACTAATCTGATTTGAATCCATTGAGGCAATGATGGTCCTGAGACTATTTATAAAATAATGATAGATAATAAATAGTTAAACTGGTTTGCCATCATGCATTAACATTTTGCTTTTGTCTCAAAATTCCGCTTATTTAAAAGACAAAGAACCAAAGTATAACTAGTAGGCAAGTTCACAGAATGGCAAATATCTTTGGTTTAATCACACTAGAAGCAATACTTTTTGAGTTTAGACTTTACATACAAATCCAACAGCTGGATGTACGTATGGATGGACAAATGTACATCTATATGCACTCACACATCTCTGAACTTGGGAGCATGCAAAAAACATCCACTCGACAAGAACACCCACCTGAAATTCGTTCTGCAAGATTTGTACAGACTAAGGGTCCTGTACCATGGATATACCAGAATCTTGAGATGATGACTGCTGCTGGTTCATGTGCTGTTATGATGTTCATAGATTGAGGGGTTCCGCACCATTGGCATGTCAGAAACTCGAATGATGACTGTTGCTGGTTCAAATGCTTCAAAAACAAACCAACGCTTTGCTATCCTGGTTTCTGCAATTAAGTTGGTCATGTGTTAATTAAGACAACAATTGTTATGACTTTACTAGCATTTCATAAAAATTGTCAAGTATCAAAATGCGGGTTCAACCCTGGCAACACACTTAATACCCTCTGAAAAAGCCATTAACTTAAAAAAAAATAGAGCTTTGTCATAAACACCCCCGTATGAAGAGCTGATGATAAGAATTTGAAATGCTGAATGTGTAAAACGCAACCGTTACCCTGCGACCTAGTTTTTGGCACGGCATGGCCCATGTTTGAACATTGCCTAGAGATCATCTAGATTAAACTTCTGACCAAGTTTGTTGAAGAGCGGATGATAAGTACTTGAAATAGAGATCAGACACCAAACTGAATGTGTAGTTTTTGGCCCGGCATGGCCCATGTTCGACAATGGCCTACAGATCATCTATAAAAAAAAACTTCTGATTAAGTTTGGTGAAGAGCGGATGATAAGTACTTGAAATTGAGAGCGGGCACCAACTGATTATGTAAAACGCACTAAGTGACCCTGTGACCTTGTTTTTGGTCCGGCATGGCCCATGTTCAAGTGTTTCCTATAGATCATCTAGATAAAACATCTGACCAAGTTTGGTGAAGATTGGATGAAAAGTACTTTAATAAGAGAGCAGACAACATGCTGAGTGTTTAAAACACACTAAGTGATACCATGCCCTAGGTTTTGATTCTGCATGACCCATATTCAAACTTGACCAAGACACCATCTAGATACAACTTCTGACAAAGTTTGGTGAAGATTGGATGAAAACAACCTGAATTCGAGAGCGAACACTTAATACAGATCGACTGTCAGACCAACCGACAGACAAGTTCACTCCTGTATACCCCCTAACCTAAAACATCACTGACCCCTCTTCATAAATCAATGTTATTTTAAGAACAACACTTACAGTTGATATGGAACATGATTTTGTAAAGAGTGAAAGAGTCAGATATGTCGGTACCTGCTGATAAATTGTTTGCTGTTGTTGTTGTTGTGGTTTTGAGTTTTAATATAACTCTATATGTTGAATTTAAAATGCAAATTTGAGGGTTTAACTTGAAACTTGTGCACTTTCTTCAAATTTCTTTATAAGATAAAGTAGTTTGTGGCTGAACCCTTAAACTTAGATTACATGTAGATAAACTGGTCAATTAATTGAAGAGCAGAAACCCCAGTTTGTATTGGGTTTTACCTATATGGTATTTGTGAAAGATTTATGCCACAATGGCCCCTTTTGCAATGGCAAGGTGACTTACCTATTGAGATGCAGATTTTGATAATGTGAACATCGCTCACTGGGCTTGAACTTGTGAGTATAAGACCTCTGTGAACAGATAGAAACACCTTAGGGCATCCCAGGAATGTGTTCCTGTAAACCAAATAATTCAATGCATTCTAAAATGGCAGCAGTTATATTAGAAGTCAATCAATGTTGTTTGATTAAAAAAATATTTAAGAAATAAATTATGTTTGAAGGATCTTGATACAAATGGGATATAAACTAAACCCTTGATACAAACATAGCCTTCTTTATATTGTACACTTGATACAAACATTTTGTGTCCCTCTGGAACCAATATTTATTAAGTTACGTGCAACACTAAAAGGTGGGACGGACATGAGGAAGGGTTAAAAGAAGGGCGGGGAGAATTACTTACAAGGACACACATGTACGCCCCCCCCCCCCACTGAGCCCTTTCAAGGCAAAACAAATGGTGGTTATTATAAATATTTAACACTTACATAAATGATTTGTTTAAGTTAGCAGCAAACTGTTCAAAATTGAAATTTGGAGTGAAACACTGTACATTATAAATGGTTAATTACATGACCAACCTACCTTATTGACGAGGTAATCTTGGCCCCTGACCAAGAAAGTATGGAGCCCCAGGTTCAGAGTGGCTCCACCCTGCAGGTAGGACTAGTTGAGCATTTGCCCCAAGGTCCTGGGCCAGGAAGTGTCACTGGGCGTCTGGGACCAGCTGACCGGACATCCGGTTGTTCAGCTAGGTACTGATCTATGATTGCATGGGTTCCTGTAGAAACAGGCTCTTAAAACAAAATCCAAGAATTTAAATAAATATTGAAAATAAATGAAGAAAATAATTTTAAAATGAGCTGAATGCTTTTACATAATTATTTTACTAAAATTAAATATAGTTTGACGATTCTATTAAAGCAGATTTTTATGAAAGGATAAACTTTTGGTTCAGGGGCTAAATTTCGGTCGAAAATATACAAAACTTAATGCCCTGACCTTCTATGATTAAAATTGATATCAGATCAAGTGCTATTGGCATTTTATTTACTAAGTGTGATCAATTTAAAAGCACATGATTCCCATTTGATGCTAGGAACTTTTCAGTCACATAAAATACTGATGTTAAGTGTAGTATACAAGTCTCATTCTGGGAAAATAGGGCTTAATGTATGTGTAGTCTGCACAGGCTAATCTGAGATGACACTTTAATAGGACTTTATGTACGTGCAGTCTGCACAGGCTAATCTGGGATGACACTTTAATAGGACTTAATGTATGTGCAGTCTGCACAGGCTAATCTGGGATGACACTTTAATAGGACTTAATGTATGTGCAGTCTGCACAGGCTAATCTGGGATGACACTTAAATAGGACTTTATGTATGTGCAGTCTGCACAGGCTAATCTGGGATGACAATTTAATAGGACTTAATGTAGGTGCAGTCTGCACAGGCTCATCTGGGATGACAATTTAAGCACATAAATGAAGCCCCATATCCCAGAACACCGCTAAGATACTACTTATTGTTCTTGTTGCTGCTGCTGCCACTGGGCCAAAGACAGAGATGGAGTGAGTCCCGCCGCCAAAGTCCCCACTTCAAACCCATGAATTGCCGACAACAACTGTTGTTGAAAGGTTTCAATCGCATACTGCTCTCCAGGCCTAAGGTTCACATAATTCGAGAACAACATTTCGAGGTCAGTCACATTAACGGACGTGTCACGCAACGCCTGCTCTACCTGTTGGATCAGATCGTTTCAGTTCGAGTGACTTGTCCGGCCTAATTTGTCGACGCCTATCATCCAATTGTTGCTAAGCGACATCGACGCTGAGACGGAAGTTGAACTCACAAAGGCTCTGCTGTTTTAAGTGTTGATGTAGCCAACATGGGAGGAGATATTGATAGGAGGCTTGGTAGTATTACGCAAGACGTCTTTGTGCTGAATTTTTTAAGCGAGTTGTAGTACTTGTGCAAGAAGGGGGTTGTCATCGACTTTCACTTCAATGACGTTTGTCATGTTTGCTAGTAAAGTTCACTGAAAAGGAAATGGAAAGTAAACTAAAACCGGATTGTTTAGTGACACATGAATAAGCCTTGCAACACCTTACCTTACAGACTTGTTTTTTTAAAGGCCAAACATTGTGCCTATAATTGATATTTAGAATATTGCAATTAATTTTTCACTAATTAGAACTCAGAATAACGTAGTATCAATGTTTTACATGCACCAACTTGAAATTGGAATTTTTGTGTTTGTAGCAAGGTGCAATATTTTTTTTTTTGTAAATCAAAAACAGGCATTACTTGAGCAATTTAGAATGTGAGACTGTACACCTTTAATTGTGTGACTATAGAACTTTCAATGTGAGACTTCATAATTTTAAATGTGATACTCAGCAACTTAAAATGTGAGACAACACAACTTTAAATGTTACAATCTACATATTTAAATGTGAGTCTGCACACCTCTAAATGTGACAGTTTATGACTAATATAACTGAGAGTTAACAACTTTAAATGTGAGACAATATAACTGTATGGCATTTAATAAGAAACAATAGATGTGAGTTCAAAATAGTTATTAAACTTAGTGAAATAAGCAAACTAGAGCTTTGTCACAGACGTTACGAATACCCCCACATGCCGCATTGACACATTATATTTTGCATGTCATCTTCACAAAAACAGCGGACACCATGCTCAATTTTTAAAACGCACTAAGTGACCCCTTGACCTAGTTTTTGACCAAGAAAGGCACATGTTCTAACTTGGCCTTAAGATCATCTCCATAAAACTTCTGACCAAGTTTGGTGAATATCGAATGTAAACTACTTGCATTGGAGAGCGGACACCATGCTGAATGTTAAAAAATGCACAAAGTGACCCGGTGACCTAGTCTTAGGCCCGGAATGGCCCATGTTCTAACTTGGCCTAGAGATCATTAAGATAAAACTTGTGACCAAGTTTGGTGAGGATTGGATGAAAACTACTTTAATTAGAGAGCGGACAACATGTTGAGGTTTAAAACTCACTTAGATACCCAGTGACATAGTTTTTGACCCGGCATGACCCATATTCAAACTTGACCTAGACATCATCTAGATACAACTTCTAACCAAGTTTGGTGAAGATTGGATGAAAAGTACTTGAATTATAGAGCAGAAAACATTGTGATGTTCAAAACGCAGTAACTGACCCACTGACCATGTTTTTGACCTGGCATGACCCATATTCAAACTTGACCTAGACATTATCAAGATACAACTTCTGACCAATTTTGGTGAAGATTGGGTAAAAACTATTTGAATTAGAGGGCGGACAACATGGTGAGGTTTAAAACACACTAAGTGACCCCGTGACCTAGTTTTTGACCGGGCATGGCCCATGTTCGAACTTGACCTACACATCATCTAGTTACAACTTCTGACCAAGTGTGGTGAAGATCTGATTTAAACTACTTGAAATAGAGAGCGGACACCATGTTCAATGTGTGAAACGTATAAAGTGACCCTGTGACCTAGCTTTTTATCTGGTATGGCCCATGTTCGAACTTGGCCTTCAGATCATTTAGATAAAACTTCTGACCAAGTTTGGTGAAGATCGGATGAAAACTACTTGAATAAGAGAGAGGACGCCATGCTGAATGTTAAAAAACGCACTAAGTGACCCCCTAACCTAGTTTTTGACCCGGCAAGGCCCATGTTTGAATTTGCCTTAAGATCATCTAGATACAACTTCTGACCAAGTTTGGTGAAGATCGGATGAAAACTACTTGAATAAGAGGACATCATGCTGAATGTTTAAAACGCACTTAGTGACACCGTGACCTAGTTTTTGACCCAGCAAGGCCCATGTTCGAACTTGGCCTAGGCATCATGTAGATGCAAGTTCTGACCAAGTTTGGTGAAGATCGGATTAAAACTACTTGAATTAGAGAGCGGACACTTAATACGGACCGACAGACAGACTGACAGACAAGTTCACTTCTATAAACCCCCTAAACTTCGTTTGTGGGGGTATAATTAAGCCAGTTATTCTGATAAAAAACTTTAACATGTGCTATAACTAGGGGCTAGCTCTGTGCAGAGTTTATTTTAACCATTTTTGGATTGGGACAATTCGTAAAAAATCATAGTGTTTTGAATTAAATTGGGAAAATGGTTGTAGTTTTTGCTAAACATAATTTAAACGAGTGGACTCTCCCATCCTTCTACATTGGATCAATGTATTTCCAAAATTAGGGATGTCTAGTATATTTATTTCTATATTTAGAATAGTTCTTACAGAAATTCCTTAAAGCAAACAGCGCAGACCCAAATGAGACACCACATCATGCGGTGTCTCATCTGGGTCTACGCTGTTTGCCAAGGCCTTTTTTCTAGACCCTAGGCATAAATGGGTTAAAAAGAAAATAAATCCAAAAGCAGAATGTGAAAAAGTATGGTTGCTGGAAATACATGGATTTTTAAAATAACCGTTAATTATAAAATTTGTAGTCACACATTTCAATGAGGTAATTGTTTAGAGATTGCATGTTAAAAAGTCATAAAACTACATACCTCACACGTAAATGAGTTTTTTCATCGTTTTGTGAATGGGGCCTGACTGAGGAACAATCATGTCATTTTGACTAAAACTGGAAAATGTTCATGTCAGTAATTCAAAACTAAACAAAGGCTGTTTGTAAAACATGCATGCCCCATATATGGGCTGTCAGTTGTAGTGGCAGCCATTGTGTGAATATGTTTTTTGTCATTGTGACCTTGACCTTTGACTTAGTGACCCAGACCTGTTTACCCTATCGATTGCTTCTCAGTAGTATGGAGGGCATCTTTCAGTAGTTTTGGGCTGTTGTCAGTAGTTTTAACCTTTTCAATCATTTTGAGCATTAAAACACCATGACTGGGTCACATATCAGTTTAACGGTACATAAAGCATTAGATTAATATACTTGCTAATAATTAAATCTGTTAAGTGATTTTATTTCCTTTTATTTGTTACAGCCTTTGCCATTTGGTTTGGGAAAAATGGCACGATAAACCATGAAATTGGAAAAAAATAGCGCGATAAACCATAAAATTGGGAAACATTAAACATTATGAATATGATTATAAGTAACATAATTAAAATTGTTTTTAAGTGCATGTTTGACAGCATTTTTATATTATAAAGTGCTGCTTTCATGTCATCTTACAATGAAGACAATATTTTATTAATATCCATCACCATCAAATAATTATATAAAACAGAGAAACAACTTCTTTGTTTAAAATAAAAAATCTATTCACTCAACGTTTCAGTCAATTTAGACCTTCATCAGGAGTAAACATTTTGTTATTAAATAAAGGAAATGACGTCACAATCACATGACTTCAATTGCAACAACGTCAAAGTGTTACATACTATTTGGCGTTTAAATTAACATATAACCCAAATAATATACAACATCATTATAAAAAGCATACAGTTCATATATGTATATGTTATCTAATTAACTAGATTATTAAAGTAGGATCAGTTATGATACAAAATTACTGGAAAAATGCAGTTTGAATGGGAAAATGTTAAATGAACCAGTAAAAACTACCTTAAAACTAGAAAATTAGAAGAGAACTTAAGAATTCATACCTAGGGGAGCTATAGTACCTAGGTAATGCATCCAAGAACATTCTTTTAATAGGCGTTTAATATCCATCCACATGCATATTAAACTTACAATAATCTATAGAATCTTAAATACACCATTTGATCATAAGCTCTTTAAGAGTAGCTATTAATTTAATTCAGTATTTTTTTTAAATTAAATATCAAAAGGGGAAAACATAAACAAGGAACAAAATTGTCACAAAACCAGGTTTTCATTGTGAAAAAAAAATCTGATAAAGGGAGAAAACTCAAACTGAACTTTTGAAATGACCAAAAAAAATTAACCCCCTTTGTAAGTTTTTTTTTTTTTTTAAATCTATTTTTAGTCGTGGCGACCTTGACATTGGAGATATTGACGTGATTCTTTCGTGGGACACACCGTCCCATGATGGTGAACAAATGTGCCAAATGATTTTAAAATCTCACAATGAATGACATAGTTATGGCCAGGACAAGCTCATTTATGGCCATTTTTGACCTTTGAACTCAAAGTGTGACCTTGACCTTGGAGATATCGACGTAATTATTTGGCGCGACACACCGTCCAATGATGGTGAACAAATGTGCCAAATGATTTTAAAATCTGACGATGAACGACATAGTTATGGCTCGGACAAGCTCATTTATGGCCATTTTTGACCTTTGAACTCAAAGTGTGACCTTGACCTTGGAGATATCGACGTAATTATTTCGTGCGACACACCGTCCAATGATGGTGAACAAATGTGCCAAATGATTTTAAAATCTGACAATGAACGACATAGTTATGGCCCGGACAAGCTTATTCCGCCAACCCGCCAGCCAGCCAGCCAGCCCGCCAGCCAGCCAGCCAGCCAGCCCGCCCGCATTCGCCAATCTAATAACCAGTTTTTTCCTTCGGAAAACCTGGTTAACAAATATTGACAAACACCCTTTAGTGTTCTTGTTGTGTTAATAATGTATTAAATGGAGTTAAAATAATATATTTTATTTATTTACCTTTCAATATCTTGCACTTGACAACCTCAGTTCAATGCTATTTCATTAAACTGTACAACGTTACAAACATAATAAAGCAGAATATGCATATGAAGCTGAGTATACACAAATCCACTAACAAATCATGTTTGTCTCTTTTATTTTGCGAACGATACTCATTATAATAAATGCTTTAACTTTGTTAGTAGACTGAACTACAATATTCCAACACTTGTTTCCATGACGCACATTCACGGTGCATATTTCTGATAAATATGTTATTTTTATTTTTATCTCAAACGTAGTATTTTGCGTGAATTGACACACACATTACATTATTCCCTAACGACCATATGATATCCGTTGTTAATTTGGATGGTATTTATTATTTTAGCCGTTAATCGCAATTTCTCTTCTGCTTGCTTCGACGTGTGATAAAACAGGTGTGCTCAATCCCGATACATCGACTATTTACGGTATTCTCCGCAATAGAGAGAGAGATGTGTATATTGGATAGCAACGTAAAATCGTATATATTCGGCTAAATTTGCGAACCAATACACAAGTCAGTTGTTGTTCGTTGACGACTCGACAAGCTCGATCAGCACTTGTTCCCCCGGCGGCTTTAATTTTAACGTTTCTTACTACGCATGCGCCAAAATGATTATGATTGATAAATAACCCGCAAAGACCGAAAATAAGCGAAAGAACGATTAAAAACTGAAATTTGACCATTTTGATCGATGGATCCGTAGTTTTTCAGTACAAATCCGTAGTGCGTAGTTTAGCCAAATAATCTGTAGTAACTACGGCAAATCCGTAGAAGTAAACATGTCTGGTGACCTGAAAATCAATAGGGGTCATCTGCGAGTCATGATCAATGTACCTATGAAGTTTCATGATCCTAGGCCTAATTATTCTTGAGTTATTATCCAAAAACCATTGTACTATTTCGAGTCACTGTGACCTTGACCTTTGACCTAGTGACCTGAAAATCAATAGGGGTCATCTGCCAGTCTTTATCAATGTACCTATGAAGTTTCATGATCCTAGGCGTAAGCATTATTGAGTTATCATCCTGAAACCATTTTAATGTTTAGAATCACTGTGACCTTGACCTTTGACCTAGTGACCTGAAAATCAATAGGGCTTATCTGCCAGTCATGATCAATGTTCCTATGAAGTTTCATGATCCTAGGCGTAAGCATTCTTGAGTAATCATCCGGAAACCGTTTTACTTTTACGAGTTACTGTGACTTTGACCTTTTGACCTGAAAATTGATAGGGGTCATTTACCAGTCATGATCAATGTACCTTTGAAGTTTCATTATCCTATGCGTTAGCATTCTTGAGTTATCATCTGGAAACCATTTTACTATTTCGAGTCACTGTGACCTTGACCTTTGACCTAGTGACCTAAAAATCAATAGGGGTCATCTGCCAGTCATGATCAATGTACCTATGAATTTTCATGATCCTAGGCCTAAGCATTCTTGAGTTATCAATCTGAAACCATTTTACTATTTCGAGTCACTGTGACCTTGACTTTGACCTAGTGACCTGAAAATCAATAGGGGTCATCTGCCAGTCATGATCAATGTACCTATGAAGTTTCCTGATCCTAGGCCTAAGCGTTCCTGAGTTATCATCCGGAAACCATCTGGTGGACGGCCCGACCGACCGACGGACGACTGACCGACATGTGCAAAACAATATACCCCTTCTTCTTCGAAGGGGGGCATAAAAAGGATCAATCTAACAAGAGCTATCAGAGGAAAGCACGCTCGACTGTTCAAGCGCTTGACAGTATAACGTAAGCCATCATGGGAAAATTGTTAATATTCAATACTGTTAACGTATAGAAATTCGTCGGTATGAAATTTCGTGGTTTAATAAAAAACAGCTAATTCGTTTACACGTAATTTCGTGGCTTTCAAATTTTCGGGGAAGATTGACAGTCATAATAATTAAACTTTTCTATAAACAACCAGGGTAATAACAAAGAATAATCTGCTAATGTGTGTTGACAGCAAGGCGTGTGATTAATGTGCACGGAAGCATGAAAGTGTTGCCGATAATTGTCGATAAGAGCGAATAAGCGGCGATCTTGTGTGTCCCCGCTCGCTAATTGCCACCAATGTTGTTTTGACAGATTATTTGCAATTCTCTGCTCAATTGACGGTCCCCTAGTAGAAACAATTGAGTAATAAGGTCCCCAAAATACAGGTGTGAAAACCGTTTTGTCTCTTTTAACTTTAATTGGCACTAATTGACATATGTGATAAATCTGCAAACTGTTAATTTGACGACGTGACGTAAAAGAGAACAATCGTTGATGTACAGTTTAAATTCTGTGCTTGATTTAAAAAGTATTATTACCCAAACACTTATCAAGAAAACAACATATTGTATTACCTAGAATATCCCAATCAAATATCTCTGATAACCGAAAACAATAGAGAATGTCCGCAATGACATTCGTAAAGGACCAATTTCGGATTAAAAAGGTAAAAATAATCGTTGGTACTTGAATTCGTGGTTCAGCAGAACAACGAAATCCACGAAAATTCGTACCACACGAAATTTAATGGTTTTACAGTAATTTATTAGACGATCTTTCAAAAATCAAATAGGGAAAAAAATGGGGGGGGGGGGTGATTTAGGGGTGGGGTAGGGGGTTTGGGGTGAGAGGGGGGTATAATGTGGGGTGTAGTAATTTATTAGATGATGTTTTTAAAAAAAAAACTTTTTTTTGGGAGGGGGTGGGGGGTGGAGGTGAGAGGGGGGTATAATGTGGGGGGTGGTAATTTATAAGATGATGTTTAAAAAAAATGGGGGGGGGAGGTTGGGGGGAATCTGGGTAGGGGCATGGGGTATTGTTTGGGTGGAATCCATTGTGGTATTCAGGTAAGTGTTGTTTTGTCAAAGCAATAATAAAATGTGATCATAAATAAAGAAGTTATGGCAATTTAAGCAATTGTTCAATTATCTAAGTGTAAAAGGGGCCATAATTATGTCAAAATGCTTGATACAGTGGTCTGCTCTTGTTTATAGGTTGGGGTCAGGTTGTTAAACAAGTATGCAACATATAAAAGCAATATGTCAAAGGATATAGGAAATATTTGGGGTAGTAAGCAAACTTTAACATAGATTTATTAATAATATGCATATTGTAAGTATAAAAGGGGCAATAATTATGACAAAATGCCTGAGAGAGTTTTCTGCTTTTGTTTATAGATTGTTGGTAAACAAGTATGCAAAATATGAGAGCAATATGTCAAGGGACAATGAAAATAAATGGGGTAGTACGAAAACTTTAACATTTGCTGCATATTCTAAGTGGAAAAGGGGTCATAATTATGACAAAATGCTTGATAGATTTGTCTGCTCTTGTTTATAGGTTTGGATCATGTTGGTAAACAAGTATACAAAATATGAAAGCAATATGTCAAGGGACAAAAAAATATTTGGGGTAGAACGAAACTTTAACATTTGCACGCTAACGCAGACGCTAACGAAGACGCCGGGGTGAGTAGGATAGCTCCACTATATATATTTTATATAAAATAGTCGATCTAAAAACTACTTGTATTCACTCCCATTTGTTATTTGATGTAAAATGTAAAGATATCTCATTTCCTGCAAATGTAAAATACATGTAGGTGATACAGTTGAACAGTTCAAATGAATTTAACCAGACACATTTGCAAACTTGCCTCAGATAATTGAAAAAATGTTCCAAATATGTTTCATGAAGATTAAACTTAAAATATCACTTCTACAGTTTTAAATAACTTTGACTTAAGTTTGACCTATGTAAGTGACCAATTTTTTGCCTCACATGACCCTTTGTCAGACTTGGCAGCTTCATCGAATGGACAAATTTTATTACTCTGCCCAGGTTTCATAAAGTTAAACATGCGTTGTAAATGTGACATAGATCTAGAATTTTAAACCTTTTCAACTAAGAAGCAAAGTGAAATGGCTATGTGCAAACAGCCTTAAACCTAAACAGCCTGCGAGCAAAAAGGGCCCGGCCCTTTGCCCCAATTAATGAGAAATTATGACATAAATTAACATATTGTGCTTAATACCTTATTAACACTGCTTCTTTCTTGTTATTGGCGTCGCACTGAAGTGTGGCGACTAGTATGTAATACGTTTTTTTTTCGCTTATGTGAGGAGAAATTATTTTACAAATCAATGTATATATTTTTGTTTTAAGAATATCTTGCATAGTGGTGATTTTTTGTGTAAATTAGTGAAAATAAGTACTGCATTTGTGCCTATTACATTTACTACAACATTTATTGCCAATAATGCAAAGCTAATTCTTTTAATTATACTTTGTATCAAACACACTCTTTTACTCCATCATAAATAACTGTTCAGGATAATGTTCACCATGACACTATGTCCACCATGTTTGCCCTGCCTTAATAAATACATACATTCCAATACAAATCTGAACAAATGTGACACAGGATGTTATGAAAAGGTCAAATTCAATAGCCCAATAGCATTTCAGCTATTTAGTAATGTCCTTCCTCATTGCTTGTTTACAACATTTTAAACAAGATTGTTCAATGTATAAGTAATATGTGCTTCCATACGGCTCCAGGAAAACAAGTTTTTGTACATGACAAACAAAACAAATTTAACTGCGTACAACTGTTCCTTCTCACCCAAAATAAACAACAACCATACCTAAATGCTTTATCATGATTGTTTTCACTGAGTGTTGAAAATACATGTATATATGCATGTCCTGTTTTCATAAACATCAGAATTAAAGGACCGAGTTATCTGAGGGTCTGCCCAACAACACAAAGCGTTGGACATCCTTAACAAAGGCATAACATGTTGAACATAAATTTTACCAGGTCTTTAGGGCATTCTTATTGCATTTAGAGTAAGTTTTAAAACCTATATTGTGATAATAGTGCATTTTCATTTGGTCAGGTAGACAGTAGCAAACAAAGATAATTTTTATTATAATTGGCCTAAGCTTAGTCCGAATGAAGTTTGTTGCAAATAGTTTTTATTCATATAATCATTCTTGTTCAAGTATGGATATTTACAGCATGTTATCTCCACCAATAAACTTTATTTTAAATCAGAAAGTTTTTACCACTTAATTTCATAGCATATTAAATCAAACGCGTAATTTTAGACGTAATATGTCTGATGTATGCTAAACTATGCACATAATAAGAAGACATCAGTAAATTTAAGTAAAATATAAGTTTGATAATCAGTCATACATTTAGCTTGATATGATGTTCACATAAAATTACAAACAGCTTGTCTATTTAGATTTTTTTTTTTTTTAAAGTCCACACAATAGGTTTCTTAATTTAACATGATCATCATAATAGAGTTAAGGAGAATAATAAAAGTTATTTTCTATTTAAAGCTGTCAAAGATGTAAGTGAAAAGATTGCCACAACTGTCATCATGATCCCATTAGAAGTCATAGGATCTAATCTTATCAAAATAATTACTTCACTAAAAAAACGATACTAAATTGGGTTACAATCATTAATTACCGGCAGTGTTAATGATCCTATATGGCAAGCAGTTCGACGCATAATCCCAAGAAACTAGGTTTCTCAGAATGAGAACCTAGGTTCTCAGAATGAGAACCTAGGTTCTCATGAGAACCTAGGTTTTCAAATGAGAACCTAGGTTTTCATGAGAACCTAGGTTTTCATGAGAACCTAGGTTTTCAAATGAGAACCTAGGTTCTTGTGAAAATCTAGGATACCAAACGAGAACTTAAGTTCTCAGAATGAGAACCAAAGTTCTATGTGTCTATGAGAACCTAGGTTCTCATGAAAAACATAGTTTCTCATGAGAACCTAGGTTCTCCAGCATAAACCAAGGTTTTCAAATGAGAACCTAGGTTCTCATGAAAACCTAGGTTCTCATGAGAAACCTGGTTTCTTGGGATTTCATAAACCTTGGTTCTCAGTAGAACCTAGGTTCTCATGAGAACCTAGGGTCTCGTGAGAAACCTGGTTTCTTGGGATTTCATAAACCAAGGTTCTCATGAGAACCTAGGTTCTCATGAGAAACCTAGTTTCTTGGGATTATGCGTCGAACCGCTTGCCATAATTAACCTCCAGTTGTCTCCCATTGCTTGGTACACGCTAGCGGCATATGTGTAAAATGAATAGAAATAGGCGTGAAACCGTGAATGTTTCTCCCCAAGAGCATTTTCTGAACAATGTTCAGACAATGCTCAGTAATATTCTACGAAACGTGGATAGCGGAATGGGCCTCTTGTTCATGTTTCCGTGCATGGGTGTTCTTGAGGAATGAAATTAGTAAAGTAATCGGTCGACATTGGTCTGAACATGTTAATAAAAATTGAACTGTTTATGAAATACATCTTTAATTGTAACAAGGACTGTTTGTAAAACATGCATGCCCCCCATATGGGCCCTCCGTTGTAGTGACAGCCATTGTGTGAATATGTTTTTTGTTACTGTGACCTTGACCTTTGACCTAGTGACCTGAAAATCAATAGGGGTCATCTGCGGGTCACAATCAATGTACCTATGAAGTGTCATGATCCTAGGCAAAAGCGTTCTTGAGTTATTATCCGAAAATCATTTTACTATTTCGGGTCATCGTGACCTTGACCTTTGACCTGGTGACCTCAAAATATATAGGGGTCATCTGCAAGTCATGATCAATCTACCGATGAAGTTTCATGATCCTAGGCATATGCGTTCTTGAGATATCATCCGAAAACCATTTTACTATTTCGGGTCACCATGACCTTCACCTTTGACCTAGTGACCTCAAAATCAATAGGGGTCATCTGCGAGTCATGATCAATCTACCCATGAAGTTTCATGATCCTAGGCGTATGCGCTCTTGAGTTATCATCCGGAAACCATTTTACTATTTCGGGTCACCGTGACCTTGACCTTTGACCTAGTGACCTCAAAATCAATAGGGGTCATCTGCAGGTCATGATCAATCTACCCATGAAGTTTCATGATCCTAGGCGTATGTGTTCTTGAGTTATCATTCAAAAACCATTTTACTTTTTCGGGTCACCGTGACCTTGACCTTTGACCTAGTGACCACAAAATCAATAGGGGTCATCTGCGAGTCATGATCAATGTACCTATAAAGTTTCGTGATCCTAGGCCCAAGCGTTCTTGAGTTATCGTCTGACAACCACCTGGTGGACGGACCGACAGACAGACCGACAGACCGACGGACCGACAGACCGACATGAGCAAAGCAATATACCCCCTCTTCTTCGAAGGGGGGCATAAAAATTGAGAATAAGTGCTATCAAGATAAATTGCACTAAGGTTCATCTTATAGAGCTGCATAAGGAAACAAACTCAATTTGTAACCTATTAAAACATTGTTTCGGGTCAAACCTTGAATTGAGAACTTAAGCCAGTAATTATGGAAAAAATAAACTGTTTAAGATTAGGTATGGGAATCAATTTTGGCCCTAATTTCGACAAATGAATAACACTGTATGATCTCACCTGAAGCTCAAGAAGCTAAGCTGATATGCTGGCCTAGCTGATATTGCCAAAGGCTGAATTTGAGTTCTGATTAACTCAATGTTGCAACCTATCAAAACATTCTTTTTCTTCCGGGAAACCATGAATTGAGAACTTTAGCCAGTAATCATGGATATAGACTTTATGAGATAAGAATGGGGCTGAATTTCGGCCCCAATTTCAACAAAATAATTAACACTGTAAGGTCTCACCTGAAGTTCAAGAAGCTGAGATGACATGCTGGCCTTGCTGATATTGCTAAGAGACGAGTTTGAGTTTTGCTTTCTTCAGGTTGAGAGTCGAAGGGCGTATTGGACCACTCAACAAAACTGCTGTTATTTTTCAAAGCCTTCTCTTGCATCAATTCAATGCGAGGCCTTTTGGGCTTGGAGTGCTATGTGCTCATAACAAAACCAGACGTGTTCACTTTAAAAACCTTGTTCACAATAGTGGGCGTAATTTGCGGCTGTGGCACACCCCATGGATGTATGGATCTCTTAGTGTTTACAACAAAGTCTTTACTGCCTTTTTGTGTCAGCATGGATGTATTGTGCTCTGGGTGTTTACAACCAAGTTATTACCGCCTTTCTGTGTCAGCATGGATGTATTGTGCTCTGGGTGTTTACAACCAAGTCATTACTGCCTTTCTGTGTCAGCATGCATGTAGGGTACTCAGGGTGTTCACAACCAAGTCATACAAGGATGTATTGTGCTCTGTGTTTACAACCAAGTCATTACTGCCTTTCTGTGTCAGCATGGATGTATTGTGCTCTGTGTTTACAACCAAGTCATTACTGCCTTTCTGTGTCAGCATGGATGTATTGTGCTCTGGGTGTTTACATCCAAGTCTTTACTGCCTTTCTGTGTCAGCATGGATGTATTGTGCTCTGGGTGTTTACATCTAAGTCTTTACTGCCTTTCTGTGTCAGCATGGATGTATTGTGCTCTGTGTTTACAGCCAAGTCATTACTGCCTTTCTGTGTCAGCATGGATGTATTGTGCTCTGTGTTTACAGCCAAGTCATAACTGCCTTTCTGTGTCAGCATGGGTGTAATGTGTTCTGTGTTCACAGACAAGTCATTACTGCCTTTTTGTGTCAGCATGGGTGTATTGTGCTCTGTGTTTACAGCCAAGTCATTACTGCCGTTCTGTGTCAGCATGGATATATCTTGCTCCTGGTGTTCACAACCAAGTCATTACTGCCTTTCTGTGTCAGCATGGATGTATTGTGTTTTGGGTGTTCACAGCATAGTCATTATTGCCTTTCTGTGTCAGCATGGATATATCTTGCTCTGGGTGTTCACAGCATAGTCATTACTGCCTTTCTGTGTCAGCATGGATATATCGTGCTCTGGGTGTTCACAGCATAGTCATGACTGCCTTTCTGTTTCAGCATGGATGTATTGTACTCTTTGTTCACAGCCAACTCATTACTGCCTTTCTGTGTCAGCATGGGTGTATTGTGTTCTGTGTTCACAGCCAAGTCATTACTGCCTTTCTGTGTCAGCATGGATGTATTGTGCTCTGGGTGTTCCCAAGCAAGCCATTACTGCCTTTCTGTGTCAGCATGGATGTATTGTGCTCTGGGTTTTTCACAGCATAGTCATTACTGCCTTTCTGTGTCAGCATGGATATATCTTGCTCTGGGTGTTCACAACCAAGTCATTACTTATTTTCTGTGTCAGCATGGATGTATTGTGCTCTGGGTGTTCACAACCAAGTCATTACTTCCTTTCTGTGTCAGCATGGATGTATTGTGCTCTGGGTGTTCACAACTAAGTTATTACCGCCTTTCTGTGTCAGAATGGATGTATCGCGCTCTGGGTGTTCACAACCAAGTCATTTTTGCCTTTTTTTGTCAGTAACATTGCTAAAAGTCTGTTCTTTTATGATATTTTGGCCGCTGAGAGGACAATCTGGGGCAGTCCATAACCCTTCTGTTGTCCAAACTATCAACAGCAGATGTATACCACTAGGAAAGCTTACGCTTTTATTGTTCCTTGATTCTCTCCTGTTTAATTTCTGTTTGTCCCATAAAGATTGGAACAAGTGATTGAACTTTTTATTCTTCATGATATTTGTTGTGATGTCCAACAGCAACAACTGACTGTTAGCGTTACCATAACTACTGCTATAAATTTTCATGTCTGTAACACTCGTCCCTTTCAGGCCCACGCGGAACTCTAGTTTAACAAAACTACCCAGGCTTTTGTTTGGAAAACGTAAAGTGGGCATTGCGTTTTGTCAGAACAGAATCATGCTCAGAATTTCCTGCAGAACAGAGTTGTTCAACGATGCTGACTTTTTGAGGCAGGAGGTCAAGGGGGAGGAGTTAGAAGTCAATGGAGGGGGAGGGTCATTCTGGACTGGGGCTTCTGCAGGCGGGACTGGTGCGGTTGCTGGGCCAACTCGTTATCAATGCTGGTGCTCTGCTGAAAACAACAACAACACAGTGGGTGATAGGAACTTGTAACAAAGTATATTACAAGCTATAACAAACTATGCCTCTTGACTGGCTGTGAAGGTTTTCAAAAACATGAATTTCTATTCTGGCATTTTATTGGTTCCTTGTCCTTAATAGCATAAACATAAATACAATTAAGTCATTTTGTATTAAAACAAGAAAAGTGTTGGCTAATGCTATACTTATCTGTAAATTTATATCTATAATCTTTACTCCATTTCTAGAAATGTATTTTCATAAGCCAATATGCGGATCACTAATGTAAGAAAGTGTCGTCCCAGATTAGCATGTGAAATTCACATAAGCTAATAAGGGAAGGTACTTTCTGACTAGTCTGGATTTTCATAAAGAGGATTATTTGTTCAACAAAAAATACCTTTAAGAGGAAAATGTTGTCCATTATTAGCCTGTGCAAACTGCATAGGATTATCTGTGACAACAATTTAAGCACATGCATAAGGCCCCATTTTTCCGGATATCAAGTATGATGAGTTAAGGGTCAGGGGAGTGGATGGGTCGTCCTGGACTGGGGCTCCTGCAGGCTGGACTGGTGCTGTTGCTGGGCCAACTCGATATCAATGGTGGTGCTGTCCTGAAAACAACAGCACAGTGGGTGATGTGAACTTGTAAAAAATGTTTATATTACAATCTATACGAAACTATGCCTCTTGATTGGTTATGAAGGTGTTTAATAGGCAACATTTCCTTCTAATGAATTTCTAATCTGGCATTTCATTGGTTTATTGTCCTCAATAGCACGAAAATTAATATAAACAAACCATTTCGTATTAAAACATTGTTGGCTAATAAAACACTGTATACCAACCTGTATATTCATAATGATGTAATTTCATTAGCCAATATGCGGCTCCTAAATATTACAAATAGTTGTCACAGATTAACATGTGAAGTCCACACAAGCTACCGGTAATCAGGATGGACACTTTTTGACTAGACTGGATTTTCATAAAGAGGATATTTCTTTTCAACAAAAATACTTCACATATGAAATTGTTGTCCCAAATATGCCTGTGTGGATTGCACAAGCTAATCTTGGACAACGACAACAATTTAAGCACATGCATTATGCCCCATTTTCAAGAAGTTTTTTTCCTGTATAAAAACAAAAAATAATAGAAAATCATCTTCTTAACATTGTTTCTAAATTGTACTCATTATATGTATCACTTTACTTTTCCATATATTTTACTGCTCATATACATTGGATTTTAATTATGTTATAGGCCACTTGCCCTTAAAGACTTCACGCTGACAACACTAGTTTGCCCGTTCTTTGGTGACGCCTAAACATCTACATTTTAGCAGTAACCAATACCAAGAAATTATTTTATTCCAAGTAAATTGCTATCATAAACTTTGTTTGATATGTTGAGGGAAAACACAAGTTTCTGTAAGCATATTACCCAATTGCCCACAAACACAAATCTGATCACAGGACGTGTTTTGTGTCATGTTTTGTATCATCCTTTGACCCATTCATTTTGTGAAAGAAAAATGATTCTCGAATTTAAATTATAGTGAAGAAATTAGTAGCAAACTTCTTAAACTTGCGAAAATTCTAGTCACAAACTTCTTTAAATTGTGACCCAAAAAACTCTCAAATTTGAAAAAAAACCTGTGATTCCATAAAAAGGAAAAATAGCCCAGAATCATGCCCCTTCCAGAAAACTTACAACTTTAAAAAAGGCACTGACTGATGCCATACTATAATCATTAATAACAATTATTTCATGACCATTCAATTCACAAGTTATGTGGCTGACCATATCGCAAAGCAAAAAATATGTTGTTTTTTTAATTGTTAGAAGAAACTACATCTTCTAATCTGTATACAAATACTATAAGCTAAAAAGGTATCATTGCTTTCTAGTCAAACAAAAAGTTGTAACCATTGTAACGTAAACTATCATCCAATTCTGCAAGTCATAATATGTCGCATGATGTTATAGATTGTCTAAGTGTTGTAATTTTCAGTAAAATATGATACAAAATGTAGATGCACAACCTCATATGAGAATGAAAATACCTGAAAGTTTGAATGCTGAACGTTAAATTTGTAAGTGAACACCCACAGGCCACAGACATTTACAAAGACCGACAGACATCCATCCAAGGTGATTCCTATATACCCTATATACCCCAATCATCACGGGGGTATAATGAATAAATATCTTCAGGGCATACAGAGTTTTTTTTACCTTATATAACAGACGCCGAATATCGGCGTCTTCCCCCACCAAACTAGGCTGGTTTTTTCCCCTTTCAGGACCAAAAATTCCCCCCCCCCCCCAAATTTTTTTAATAGAAAGATGTGTCTCATGATTATATTATCTCAATTCTATTTTAATTTAATCTTGCCAAACGTAATAAATTATGAAAAAAACAATGAATATAGTTCAAACATGTACACATGTATTGTAATAATGAGAAAGTAAGTAAACAAATCCCCCAAAAAGGGAAATGCCGCGAAAATTCCCATGCGCACATTTTTTCCCCAAAGTGGAAAATCCCGCGTAGAATTTCCCCTACATAAGGGCTAAAGGCCCCTTCCCCCACAACCCAAAAAAAACCCTGGCATATTCTTACTCCAGCGCGTATTTGTATACTTAAAACATGGACAGGTGGTTAATTTTAATTTATAGATATCCTTATTTAAAAATAAATGCA
Organism: Dreissena polymorpha; assembly: GCF_020536995.1. Taxonomy (NCBI): domain Eukaryota; kingdom Metazoa; phylum Mollusca; class Bivalvia; order Myida; family Dreissenidae; genus Dreissena; species Dreissena polymorpha. The sequence continues at coordinate 185,323,364 of NC_068355.1, read as the reverse complement.
GATAATTATTTCATAGAATGTTGACTGCATTTCAATAATTGTTTAATTTAAAATAACCAGCATTTTCTTTAATTTATGCAAGGGGAATTTTGTAAATATACATGTGGAAAACAAAACAAAAACCTTTTGGTTTAGAGGCTTAATTTTTGCACAAAAATGTATGAAAATATGCCCTGACCCTTTATGATTAAAACTGATGTCAAATCAACTCTTATATGTATTTATTTAGTCAGTTTGACCAATTTAAAAACACAAAATTTCTGATCAGTAATAGGAACTTTTCTACAGAAAGGTCAGAAAAAAGCTGATGTAACGTGAACTAAATGTGCAACTCTAAACTCTTTAAAAACTGGGCTAAATGCATAAGCGTAAAAAGTTGTTCCAGATTTGCCTGTACAGTCTGCACAAAATTATCAGCCACGACACTTTAAGCTTTTATGGAATTCTTTGTTTTAAGGTATATTCGGAAAGTGTGGTCACAAATAAGCTTGGGCAGACTTTACACACTTTTGTGGGTAAAACACTTGAGGTACATGCTTTAAGCCCTGTTTTCCCAGAGCGCAGCTGAAATACTTCCTGTTTTTGTTGCTGCTGCGACAGGGCCAGAGATTGTGTGAGTCTTGACGCCAAAGTCACCACCCAGAACTGGGAATGTAGGACTATACTGCTCCTCAGGCGCCAGGTTCACATTATTAGAGAGCAACATATGGAGGTCAGTCACGTTAACAGACGAGTCACTCAGCGTCTGCTCTATCTGTGGAACTGATTGTTTCATCTTTAGTGACTCGTCATGATGAAAGTTTTACTCACCAAGGCTCAGCTGTTGGAAGTGTTGATTTAGCGCCTTGTGAGAAGATGTTAAAAGGTGGCGTGCTGAATTTCCTGAGCGAGTTGTAGTATAAGTGGATTGGGATTGCCTAAACATTCATGATGTTTGTCTTGTTTGCTTTTAATGTTTTCTGCAAAGGAAATGGAAAGTAAACTAAAAATAGTGTCTTTAGTGACAAATGAATATGCCTTGACAATGTATGTTGAAACACCTTACTTAACACACCTGCTTTTTAATGCAACACATTGAGTCTATATTTTATATTTAGGATTGCATAATGATTTATATTTCGCCAGTTAGCACTCACAATAGCATTGTAATATTGAATAACGCGCAGCAAAATGTTAAATCAAAATATTGGGGTTTTAAACAGCGAGGAAAACATGGTAAAGTACATTATGTAGCAAGTTGCCATATTTATCTCTACATTAAAAAAACAGGAATAACTTCAGCACTTTTAGACGATACACTATACCACTTTAAATATGACGCAATACAACATTTTGCTAACGAATACTTAAAAATTTAGAATCAGTGCTATAAATATAAATGTTCAACTTATAGAGCTGAATAAGGAAATGAACTCAATGTCACAACCCATTCAAAACAGTATTTGTTTTGGCAATCATTTAATTGGGAATTAAGCCAGTAATTATAAAAAAATATGGAATAGACTTTTTGAGATTAGATTCCTCAATTTATTTGACCAAATAAATAACACTGTAAGGTCTCACCTGAAGCTCAAGATGCAGAGATGACATTCTAGCCTCGCTGATATTGCTAAGGGCCCAGTTTGAGTTCTACCTAACATCAGGTTGAGAGCCAAAGGGCATACTGGACCACAAAACAAAACTGCTGTCATTTTTCAACGCCTTCTCAAGCGCCGACTCAATGCCAGGCTGTTAAGGATTGGAGTGGGAAGTTACAAACCCTGATGGGTTCACCTTTAGCATCTTGTTTCAGCTGTTGGTCGAACTTCCCGCCTGAGGCATGGCCATGGATGCTCTGAGTGTTCACAACAAAGTAGGCGCTGCCTTTCTAAGTTAGCAACTGCGTCAAAAGTGCGTTCTCTTTGGACAGTTTGGACACCTGTGAGGACAAACCGGGACTGTCCGTAAAGTTACGACTGTCCAGGAGTATGCCAGTGGTAAGCATACGCTTCCGACAAAAACTCTACAAATATTCCTTGATTTTCTCTTGTTACTTTCCGTTGTATTGTTTGTCCCAAAAAGAATGGAACGAGTTATCCAACTTTGTATTTATCGTGATATTAGTTGTGAAGTCCAACATTGAGAACTGACTGTACATGTTGCCATAACTGCTGCAATAAGTCCTTGTGTCTGTAACGGTTTTCCCATCTCTGGCACTCGGGTCTAACAAACCAAACAGACTCAAGTGCGGATCACTCGACACGAAAATTGTGGTTGATGAGAACCATGTGTGAAAACTCTTTGTGCTCAAAATTTTTTATAGGAGAAATTTGTTCAACGATGCTGACCCTTTGAAGCTGGAAGTCAAATGGGAGAAGCTAGGGGTCAGGGGAGGGGTCGTGCTTGACTTGAGGCTTGTGCGGGCCCGACTGGTGCTGTTGCCGTACCAACTCAATATCAAAACCGGGGCTCTCCTGAAATCATGGCAAATATGAACTAATAAAAAAGGTTTATATTACAATCTATAACAAACTATGTCTCTTTATAAGAGTTGAAGTTTTTCAAAGGCAAAACTTCATTCTCATGAATTTTGAACTTGGCATTTCACTGGTTCCTTATCCAAAATAACATGACAATTGATTCAATCAAACCATATCGTACTCAAACATCATTTAAAGTGTTTGTCAATACTTTATTAATCTGTCAATTCATAATTAATATTTTTAACTTTAATGCAATCCCCAGACATGGAAAGGCCGCGTTCCCCCCCCCACATCACTGGACTGTAAATGGCCAGCCTTTCACCAGACAGTTGTCTTCTTTGCTGAGCGAGTAGCTGTAACGTTGAGCGAACCAATATGGAATGTGCATACTGCACAGGCTAATCTGGGACAACACTTTACACACATGCATTAAGTCCTGTTTTCCCATGCAACCTTACATTGTTGCCATTGCATGCATGAAAACTAACTCTAAAGCTTTTATTACACTGTGCTGGGAATGAGGCCGGGGGTCCTTCTTATTGAGAACAAATGTATTCCAATGTAATCATATTTATAAGCTTTATTATCTCACAACTTTATAAAACCTCAAGGCCTTATGAGGATGACAGAAATTCTCAGGGTGTTGTGTAACTGAGGTTCCTGTTTGATAAGTTGGAAAGCATCGAGCTGAAGAAGAGTTTGAGTTATTGATCCTTAAGTAAAACAAGTCCTGCTGTAAACATGATATACACACTAAAAGACGCCATTTTATGTTTTGTTAAATCATATCATTCTTGTCAATTTCATCTTTAACATTCTTTGTACACAGGTTACACTGTAAACCATTATTATTTGAGGGACATTATTTTTGTTGATTTTAAGGGTTCACTGATCCACAAATTTATCACACACAGAAAAGTAACTGACACAAATTCATCATTTATGTTTCTGCACTGAGAAATCCACAAAGTTAACTTATATGTCCGTAAAAGTCTTTTTGACCACGAAATTTCGGATGAATATATTATATGAGTTTACACTATACAAACAAGTAAAGAGGATATTTTATCTTAAGTTAATTCATGCTTTTCTTTCCCACCTCATCTTTTTTGCAGTCTGAATACATAGGGAATACATAAGCAGGTCTTTTTCTGGCGTATTTATGGGTATCTGAAACGGACCCATAGGCAAAGCGTTTTTTCTTTCTTTAACAAGGGCTGTTTGTAAAACATGCATGCCCCAAATATGGGCTGTCAGTTGTAGTGGCAGCCATGGTGTTAATACGTTTTTTGTCACTGTGACCTTGACCTTTGACCTAGTGACCTGAAAATCAATAGGGATCATCTGCCAGTCATGATCAAGGTATCTATGAAGTTTGATGATCCTAGGCCTAGGAGTATTCTTGAGACATCATTCGGAAACAATTTTACTGTGTTGAGTCACGTGACCTTGACCTTTGACCTAGTGACCTGAAAATCAGAAGGGGTCATCTGCGAGTCATGATCAATGTACCTATGAAGTTTCATGATCCTAGGAGTAAGCAGTCTTGAGTTATCATCCGGAAACCATTTTACTGTGTCCAAGTCACCGTGACCTTGACCTTTAACCTAGTGACCTGAAAGTCAATAGATGTCATCTGTGAGTCATGATCAATGTACCTATGAAGTTTCATGATCCTAGGCATAAGCGTTCTTGAGTTATCATCCGGAAACCATTTTACTGTTTCCGGTCACCGTGACCTTGACCTTTGACCTTGTGACCTAAAAATAAGTAGGGGTCATCTGCAAGTCACGATCTATGTACCTATGAAGTTTCCTGATCCTATGCGTAAGTGATCTTGAGTTATCATCCAGAAACCATTTTACTGTTTAGGGTCACTGTGACCTTGACCTTTGACCTAGTGACCTGAAAATCAATAGGTGTCATCTGCTAGTCATGAACAATGTACCTATACAGTTTCATGATCCTAGGTCTTAGCGTTCTTGAGTAATCATCCGGAAACCATTTTACTATTTCGGGTCACTGTGACCTTGACCTTTGACCTAGTGAACTCAAAATCAATAGGGGTCATCTATGAGTCATGATCAATGTACCTATGATGTTTCATGATCCTAGGCCTAAGCGTTCTTGAGTTATCGTCTGACAACCACCTGGTGGACGGACCGACCGACCGACCGACATGAGCAAAGCAATATACCCCCTCTTCTTTGAAGGGGGGCATAACTATTTAACAACATAAATTGTTTGTTGTAATTTCACTGTTTATCACCAGTTAAACAAATGATGTCCGTACAGCAGGTGACATTTATTTAACGTTATCAAATTCTGGCCTCCTTGACCGCTGTGCTCCATGCTACCACAGCTCCAAGGCCCTTTTCCATCATAATCTGTGTCAGTTTTACTGTAGGATTCTTCTTTATTAACTTATTTGTCAGACGAAAATCCAATCTTGAACAAAGCCATTCTTTAAAAACATTTTCTCGTCTGCTACGCCAAAATGTTTACATTGACGATACCGATTTTCGATAGAAGTCGTAAAAACATGATGTAAAGTTCTACGACACTGCAGAAAATCATTAACTCTTTCAATGCTGGAACCGAATTTTGAAGATCTTTGCAAACAGTTTGGATCCAGATGAGACGCCACAAAACGTGGCGTCTCATCTGGATCCAAACTGTTTGCTATTCTGATAGTATTCTTTGAAAAAAATTGAAGAAAATGCTAATTTTAGAAATTCAGCACACAACATTTTAGCAGACTACATATTTCCCAGCATGCAAAAGGTTAATATTCATGACAACTTTACCAATGGAAACAAGCTATTTCTGTGGGAAGCTCTCCTTCGCGTCTAAAAATAGCGATGAATCATGTGACTGCTCCGCGTTTATTTATATATGCTAGTTTTGTTCTGATGTAAATAATGGATACAATAGTTATTTTACACATTAAGAGAAAAAGGTTTTCGGTTAGTTATAGTTATATGAATCAGTATAGATTTTGTATGTACGACCAGTCGGACAAGCTAGCCCACAGTTTTACTAGCCCGACCACCGATCTTACTAGACAATGTCTGTCGGACATGCCTTAGTGTCGAACCCTGTAAAGTTTCATGATCCTAGGCCTAATTATTCTTGAGATAACATCAGGAAACCATTTTACTGTTTCAAGTCACCGTGACCTTGACCTTTGACCTAGTGACCTGAAAATTTAAAGGAGTCATCTGCCAGTCATGATCAATGTACCTATGAAGTTTCATAATCTTATGCTTAAGCATGCTTGAGTGATCATCCGGAAATCATTTGACTATTTCGAGTCACTGTGACCTTGACCTTTGACCTAGTGACCTGAAAATCTATAGGGGTCATCTGCCAGTCATGATCAATATACCTATGAAGTTTCATGATCCTAGGCCTAATTATTCTTAAGCTAACATCAGGAAACAATTTTACTGTTTTCGAGTCACTGTGACCTTGACCTTTCACCTAGTGACCTGAAAATTTAAAGGAGTCATCTGCCAGTCATGATCAAAGTACCTATGAAGTTTCATAATCTTTTGCGTAAGCATGCTTGAGTGATCATCCGGAAACCATTTTACTATTTCGAGTCACTGTGACCTTGACCTTTGACCTAGTGACCTGAAAATCAATAGGTGTCATCTGCCAGTCATGTTCATTGTTCCTATGAAGTTTCATGATCTTAGGCGTAAGCATTCTTGAGTTATCATCCGGAAATCATTTTACCATTTTGAGTCACTGTGACCTTGACCTTTGACCTAGTGACCTGAAAATCAATAGGGGGTCATCTGCCAGTCATGATCAATATACCTATGAAGTTTCATGATCCTAGACCTTACCGTTCTTTAGTTATCATCAGGACACTATCTGGTGGACGGACAGAAGGACCGACAGACTGACAGGCCGACATGTGCAAAACAATATACCCCCTCTTCTTCAAAAGGGGGGCATAATAAGTGCCTTATGATTAAAATGTCTCAATTATATTTCAATAAGATCTAAAAAAAAGTATATTACTAGCATAATATGATTTTATTCTTTTAATTTTAAGTATTAGAAATAGTTATATTAAATTAGTTTTTCTGAAATCAATGGACTTTTCGCACGAAAAAATAAGAATCCCAAAATTGCATTTTTTCCCAAATTGGCCATGAAAAGGCCTGATAATTAAAACGTCTTTGTTACCTTCTGTGTATTCAGGTCATCCTTGTCCACCACATCCTCAGCATCCTTGTCCTGACTCAGCAGCGACTGTAGCAGCAAAATAGCTTGATGTTTTTCTTGTATGTATATTTAGGACTCACACAAATTTATATAAATGTAATGAAAATCAATAACAAATGTTCAACAGAATATGGCAAATCAATAAATCTCACATCAAGTGTTACCTTTCTGTAAACATTGCGTAAAATTCCAATATATGCGCCTCCAAAGATTACTTAAACAATATTTTATATAAAAAATATTCATCCATATACATTTCTTACATGGCATGGTGTTTATAGAAATGAAAGTCTAAAAATAGCCTCAGTTGCTATGTACATGTGCATTTATGTACAAATATGAAATTTTCAGTTGAAATGCTTTGTTTTTTCATGCACAGTTTACAAGAACTAAATGTTAGGACCATAATGACACAAATGTTATGACAACATAACATAATATGCATTACATCTTATGTTCCAACAAAAACCCTCACATTGTGTAATCAGATAACAATATGTTTACATAAATTATTTGTATCTTTAACTACACACTTAATGTTGTATTGTAACATCACACACTACTATGTTCGTATGCTAAACAACACATTGTCATTGAAATACTAATCACTAATTACAACAACTAATACATACATGTACACACTATTCCACTCTGAACACCAGGATGTTGTCGTCGCTCAACAGTCCCACCATGATGCAGGATGTGGTGCTGCTGTAGCAGACTGACGCTGGGTACCACACTCCATCCTCCCGAGTAGCCAGCTTAGCCAGCTTACTCTGCCCCTCCCTGCCCACCTGTAGTACAGTGTGGAACCAGCATCCACAGACCAGCACCTGGCCTGCAGGGGTCACATGTAGACCACATAGGCTCTCTAGTGCTGGGTCTGTGTATGTAGCCAGGAGTGTGCCATCCCTGGCCAGGGTGAGAAGCTTGTTGTTCCAGTAGCTGGTGATGTACAGCCTGTCTCCTGTGGGACTCACAGCACACTTGTATACTGCAAAACAGAGTAACATCAAGATATTGAATTACTGTCAATATTAAATAATCTTATTAAACATACTGCAGTGATATTGTATTACGCATATGTTGCTATAAAGAGGCCTTTACACATCTAAAATATATGCATACATTTCAATAATTCAATAGTTAAGCGTGACAATAAACTTCAGTAGCAGAGCTATTTAGTTAACATTTGACATGTTGAAATGCGACTGTTGAGTAAGATATGAATTGAAGCAAAACAAGTACACAGATGGAAACAATTACACATACTGAAACAATTGAACAGTTCTATCAACAGGTAAACATATTGTACATGTACAATCATTTAACAAACACAAAATTAAGACTAGGTCAGAAAGTGTCTCTTTTCCAGGAACTCAGTTTCTATTTATAGACATGTCATGAAGTGACAGTCAAAGTACTTCATTACTCATGTTTATAAATCAATAATAGTGAATCTTGTTTTGGCTACAATGTACTGTAGCATTCAAAGGGCACATATGAATTATAGAACAATTTTTTTATAATACATCAGCAGGTTTTCTGCTATTACATCTGAATTTTATTTTATTATCATCTCACAAAGTATGTAACTATAATTAATATTATTATTTTTTCAAAATAACAAGATAAAGGCCTAATGGGTCAATATTTGTTGATTAAAAAAATAAATCCCAACTCGGTTCATTTAGTCAATAAAAATTCCCAAATTTGTCATTGTATGAATTTAAAATAACACAATTTGACTAGACTCCTTTGTCCACAATGGCTAGACAAATCCCTGTACATAATACACATGTTATCAGGATGGATTCACCATGATTCTTACCTGTCCTATCAGCTGATTTATCTTGGTAGAGTCTGCAGATCAGTTTGCCATTCAGTGAGTATTTGTACAGTTCTTGATCAGAGGTGACAAAAAGGTCTCCTTGGTGATGGGTAATAAATGTACATTCATGTTGTAACTGAAACTTCCTGCCAGAAACAAGCTTTCCCTGGTTGACAGTGATAAACTGGACCTCATGTATGTTACTAGTATTCACAGCCACTGCAACCTCACTGGGTGTGATCAAACAAATGTCCAATGGCCGAGCATTCACATCCCAGTGACTCACCACCTGGTATTGCTGGTTCAGCAGCTTGACATTCTGATTATTCCAGTCTACAACCAGTACCTGCCCATCGAGAAGAACACATATGCCTCTGATATAACATACACCTTTATCACTTGGTATTCTCACATTATGCTTAGTAATACTCTGGACATTAAACACCTCGCCTGACTTTCCTAGCAGAGTTAATGCCTGCTGTATTATATGCTTACATTTTATGCTGGCTATAAGGCAGAGCTCCTTATTATCTCCAATTTTCTGAACAAATTCATGGAAATTTGACAAGTCATTGTGAAGACTGGTGCATTTAATAATAGAACTTGTAATTGACCCTTTTATGCTTATAACTTCATCTCTCATCTCGTTTAGTTCCTTCACAGTAATATTATCAAATTCATTCAAGATAAAAAGAACACTCCTACACATCTCTTCTTTTAAATATTGCTCATGTCCGCCCGATGTACTCACATAACTATTACCACACTCATCTATATCATCTATATCAAAATTTAAATTGCCACGCATTTGTTCTATCATGACTGCCCCATGTTCCTTATATGTTCTTAGCAATGCCTGAACACTGAGCTCCTGACTGATCTGAAGGCTTTTGATTTCTCCCAGAACAGTTTCCAGCTCCACTGACAGTCCCTGTAGGTCTGTGGGCTGCATGTCAGTCAGCTCATTAATTGGAGTCACTTTACTGCACTGGCTGAAATAAACAATCAATACATGTACATACCAAGGAATAGTCAGTGATATTATGTAATGCTTTAAACAAATCTACACATTTAAACAAGGGCTGTTTGTAAAACATGCATGCCCCCCATATGGGCTGTCCATTGTAGTGGCAGCCATTGTGTGAGCACGATTTTTGTCACTGTGACCTTAACCTTTGACCAAGTGACCTGAAAATCAATAGGGGTAATCTGCGAGTCACGATCAATGTACCTATGAAGTGTCATGATCCTAGGCAAAAGCGTTCATGAGTTATCATCCGAAAATCATTTTACTATTTCGGGTCACCGTGACCTTGACCTTTGACCTTGTGACCTCAAAATCAATAGGGGTCATCTGCGAGTCATGATCAATCTACCTATGAAGTTTCATGATACTAGGCAAAAGCGTTCTTGAGTTATCATCCGAAAACCATTTTACTATTTCAGGTCACCGTGACCTTGACCTTTGACCTAGTGACTTCAAAAACAATAGGGGTCATCTGCAAGTCATGATCAATCTACCTATGAAGTTTCATGATCCTAGGCGTATGCGTTCTTGAGTTATCATCCGGAAACCATTTTACTATTTCGGGTCACCGTGACCTTGACCTTTGTCCTAGTGACCTCAAAATTGATAGGGGTCATCTGCGAGTCATGATCAATCTACCAATGAAGTTTCATGATCCTAGGCGTATGCGTTCTTGAGTTATCATCCGGAAACCATTTTACTATTTCGGGTTACCGTGACCTTGACCTTTGACCTAGTGACCTCAAAATTGATAGGGGTCATCTGCGAGTCATGATCAATCTACCCATGAAGTTTCATGATCCTAGGCGTATGCATTCTTGAGTTATCATCCGGAAACCATTTTACTATTTCGGGTCACCGTGACCTTGACCTTTGACCTAGTGACCTCAAAATCAATAGGGGTCATCTGCGAGTCATGATCAATCTACCCACGAAGTTTCATGATCCTAAGCGTATGCGTTTTTGAGTTATCATCCGAAAACCATTTTACTATTACGGGTCACCGTGACGTTGACCTTTGACCTAGTGACCTCAAAATCAATAGGGGTCATCTGCGAGTCATGATCAATCTACCAATGAAGTTTCATGATCCTAGGCGTATGCGTTCTTGAGTTATCATCCGGAAACCATTTTACTATTTCGGGTCACCGTGACCTTGACCTTTGACCTAGTGACCTCAAAATTGATAGGGGTCATCTGCGAGTCATGATCAATCTACCCATGAAGTTTCATGATCCTAGGCGTATGCATTCTTGAGTTATCATCCGGAAACCATTTTACTATTTCGGGTCACCGTGACCTTGACCTTTGACCTAGTGACCTCAAAATCAATAGGGGTCATCTGCAAGTCATGATCAATCTACCCATGAAGTTTCATGATCCTAAGCGTATGCGTTTTTGAGTTATCATCCGAAAACCATTTTACTATTACGGGTCACCGTGATGTTGACCTTTGACCTAGTGACCTCAAAATCAATAGGGGTCATCTGCGAGTCATGATCAATCTACCTATGAAGTTTCATGATCCTAGGCGTATGCGTTCTTGAGTTATCATACGACAACCACCTGGTGGACGGACCGACCGACCTACCGACCGACCGACCGACATGAGCAAAGCAATATACCCCCTCTTCTTCGAAGGGGGGCATAATAACAAGAACTATGGAAATAGAAACTAAATGAAAGCATGATATTTTGAGGCTTAATATGGAGGGAGAGCTTATACTTGCACATGCCTGTCTGTCCTTCCAACAGTGCAACTTTTATGTCACACGTTACTCAACAAGTATTCCAGACACTTTACAAATACAACTAAAAATGGCACGGCAGAGGCCGTCGGGTATCCCAACGCGGCACGTATTGCCATAAAAGAAGTTCAGTATCAATTAGAAGTGAATTGGTGTAGAAATGAAAAAGTTAATGTAAAATAACCTAAACAAGTGCTGTCAGAGGACAGCGCGCTCGACTATTCGAGTGCTTGACAGTATAACGTAAGCCATCATGGGGTAATTGTTCAAATAATTCAATAAGATCAAAGTAATATATTCCGCAATGAATTGAACATTTGTAAAGACATAAAACAAAGTAATAAGATTTTATTTCAAATTTGATAGTAATAGCTTGGGTGGAAAGTTTGGACGGTCCTTCAAAAATAAAGTAAACAAGGCAATTGTCAAGCAATCTAGTCCCCTACTGGCTCCACCATTGTCAGGAATTCCACCATTTTCAGAATGTTATTTCATTTGGTTGCCATAGCAACCACAATTTTTGACTTAGGAACAAAATGAAATGACGTGCATAATGTCCATATTTCCATCTATCCATGTTGCAAGTTTCATCAAAAAATATTAAGAACTTTTAAAGTTTTTGCAGGATTCAGAAAAGCGTGACAGACTCACAGACAGACGCACAGACAGATTCACAGCCAGACACACAGAGCGCAAACCATAAGTCCCCTCCGGTGAAACCAGTAGGGGACAATAAATATTTGTATTTTAGAGGGTGTATAATGTGGGGTGTGGTAATTTATTAGATGATCTTTGGAAAATAAAGAATTTTTTTTTGGGGGGGGGGGGGTTGGGGGTGGGGGGCAGGGATTCTGGGTTGGGGCGTGGGGTATTATTTGGGTGGAATTCATTGTGGTATTCAGGTAAGTGTTGTTTTGTCAAAGTATTAATACAAGTTTATCATAAATAAAGAAGTTATGGCAATTAAACTAAAATTTACTCTTGATCTTGAGAGTCATGGTCATTCAAAGGTCAAGGTCAAATTGAACTTGGCAGGTACAGTACCCTCATGATAGTAAGAAAATATTTGAAGTTTGAAAGCAATAGCTTTGATACTTTATAAGTCAAGTGGATCTAAACACAAAATTTAATAAAATATTCAGTTACTTAGACAAAAAAGGGCCATAATTCTTACAAATGCTTGATACAGTTGTCTGCTTTTGTTTATAGGTTGGGGTCATGTTGGTAAAGAAGTTTACAAAATATAAAAGCAATATGTCAAGGGACAATGAGAATATTTGAGGTGGTAAGCAAACTTTAACATTTGCACGCTTACGCTAACCGGAACGGAAACGACGATGCCGGGGTGAGTAGGAAAGCTCCAATATATATATTTTATATATAATAGTCGAGCTAAAATTAGTGAAAATCTCTGACTCGGCCCCACCCCAACCCCCATTGGCCACTATCTCCTCCTACACTATTAGCACTAGAAGCTTGAAACTTAAACACATGGTAGGTATGAGTACATGTATGATAGTGCACTATTTGAAATTTTCATCTGGCCCCTGGGTCAAAAGTTATGCCGCATGTTGTTAGTAAAATGAATGAAAATCTCTGACCCAGCCCCACCTCAACCCCCATAACTTTTGACCCAGGGATCAAATACAAATTCCAAATAGTGCACTGTCATATGCTCGTAGCTACCATATGTTTCAGTTTCAAAGTTCTAGTGCATATTGTGTAGGAGGAGATAGTGGCCAGGACAGACAGACGGGGGAAATAAACACATAATCCCCATGCTTCTAATGCGTGGGGATAATAACCAGCATTAGTGGACTTGTGCACCTCTTTATTTAAGTTATGATTTTGTTTACATTTTCTTCCTTATGTCTTTTTTAAATACAAAAATGATATTTTAAAATATGTGTCATTTGTAACTATAACAGTATTTGTGAAAGAGGGCTAAACTTTTACATATATTTGTACTGTCGTGTTAAGCTGCTCCATATTTTGGTTCATTTCCGTACGACAAAAAAAGAGTTATCGCCCCTTTTTTATTAAACACATGACATGTTTAAATTGTGTCGTGCGTAACTCAAACAATATAGCTAATTTAAAAGGGATGAATCATATGAACATATTGCCAAGAATGTCAACTTAAGCATCTCAATATTTTGGTTAAGAGTTTTTCTTCATAACCAGATCAATGGCCATTTTAGCGAAGAATATTTTTGTTTAATTGTGATAAGCGTAAATACCAAAATTATTGTATAAATAGGGTTCAATCTTAAGGAACATATTAAGCCTTACTTGCACATCTTCATATTTGTTTATCATAATTGTTTAACATTTGTACAGTTTTAAGACAAATTATATTACATGGGTATACATGTACATGTACTTAAAGCATAATTCTATGGGTTTGTATTATTTTCTACTTTAAGTATTTGCAATCTTGACCACACTATCCATAATCTCATATGCAATAAGATATAATCAATGCTTCTCCACCTCACAAAAAGATTTTAAAGGCCCTTAGTATAATTCCACTCACCAAAGACATATAGAAACCTGTTATGTGTAGATTTTGTAATGTCTGTGTAGTAACTTTAATAGTTTTTATCTATGTATTTTACTCTGCATGACAAACACTTTATGTGGTCAGAAACAGCATTGGAGCAAATACATGTTTTTACTATAAACATTAAACTCAACAAGACTACTGCCAAGCAATATGTGTCCCCTACTGGCCCCAACATTGTCAGAATTTTTCCACCATTGTCAGATTTTTTTATATATTTGTTGCCATAGCAACCAGAATTTTTGACTTAGGAAGAAAATGAAATGATGTGCATTATTTCCATATTGCCATCTATCAATGTTTCAATTTTCATGAAAAAATATGAAGAACTTTTAAAGTTATCGCAGGATCCACCATTTTCAGCAATATTTCTATTTACAGCAATATTTCTAGTCTATTTGTTGCAATAGCAACCAGAATTCTTGATATAGGAACAAAATGAAATGACATGCATAATCTCCATATTGCCCTTTGTCCATGTGAACTCTTTCATGAAACAAGAAATGTGTTTTTCAGAAACACAATGCCCCCTATTGCGTCGCGTTGAAGCCATAAATTTGACATTTGACCTTCAAGGATGACCTTGACCTTTCACCACTCAAAATGTGTAGCTCCATGAGATACACATGCATGCCAAATATCAACTTGCTATCTTCAATATTAAAAAAGTAATGACCAAACTTTAACGAAGGTTAAAGTTTAAGGTAAGAAAAATAAATGATATTTGACCTTTGACCTTGAAGGATGACCTTGACCTTGACTTTTCACCACTCAAAATGTGCAGCTTTGTGAGATACACATGCATGCCAAATATGAAGTTGCTATCTTCAATAATGCGCAAGAAATCAAACTTTAACCAAGATTAAAGTTTTGAGACACACACATACAATGAATGAATGAATGAATAAATGATGAATGAATGAATGAATGAATAAATGAAGACAGACAGACAGACAGACAGACAAACAGGCAGGCAGGCAGGCAGGCAGGCAGGCAGGCAGGCAGGCAGGCAGGCAGGCAGGCAGGCAGGCAGGCAGGCAGGCAGGCAGGCAGGCAGGCAGGCAGGCAGGCAGGCAGGCAGACAGACAGACAGACAGACAGACAGACAGACAGACAGACAGACAGACAGACAGACAGACAGACAGACAGACAGACAGACAGACAGACAGACAGACAGACAGAAAAGTGTGACAGACAGACAGACAGACAGAAAAGTGTGACAGACTGACGGACTCTCAGACTCACGGACACACAGAGCGCAAACCACAAGTCCCCACCGGTGATACCGGTAGGGGACAAAAACAAATAACACCTAGAGTAGGGGGAATATTGACCCCAGAGTCAGTCTTCACGCTAATTTTTTTGGCAAAATAGCCCGTCGGGCTAATCAGATGGAATTTTGAGTAGCCCGAAGACATGTTTGATAGCCCAAAGAGGTCAATATAAATTTTATGACTTTTTTGGCCAGGAACACCAAAATAGTTATTAACAATCAGAAAATATACTTCCATTAGTAAAAACAGATGCATGTGATTACAGTAATAAAGGATATTCTGTTTCCTGTTGAAATGCATTTTATACAAAATGCACCAGATGATTATGCTATTTATTGTAACTTTATTATTACACATGTTCTCATTCAATGATTCCATTAATCAGTTTGACCGGTGTTTGGTTTTATTTAAAAGCAAATTGATTATTATTGTATTATTACTAGGACAATCGCCGGTGAATTTCCGAATCGTCGGCATGTGGCTTCAGAACAAAAAGGCCACTGGGTGTGTTAATTGCCCAATCTACCAAATGACAATGTCTGCTTCTTCAATTTACTCCTGATGTTTTGATAAGCATGTGTCAACCGTGCAAAGTATTGTATATTTGTAAACAGATTATAAGTAGCAAAGAAGGTCACGTAGCAGAAAGAGATTACAGAATAAACAAAAGTACGTTAATTATTAAAAGTTGAAAAAAACGTCTTCTAATACGCAAGAATAATTGAGTAAAACACATGGAAATCTAACTGTAATAAGGATCAATTTGTTTGTATCCCTTACAGACTCTTTTATTTTTATTGAAAAATTACTTCGTCCATTTTTCATGAATTATAAATACATTTTCGAAAAACGCTTCTAAAATTAAATACGCTTCTAGATTGATCATTATTTTAAAACATTACGAAGTAACCGATGCGCTAACATCCCGGAACGTGATCTACGCATGGTCAGTTTGAATAATCTCCTCTCGATTGGGCATCATCATTACTTTAAATAGCAACATACCCGCATGTTTACACAACAGTTTAAAAAAATGGCGGCCGCATGTGTTCATGCAATTCTTTAAAAGTATAACGTCATTTTAGGCATTTAAATAGCGAATTTAATCGTGCCTCTTAAAAACGGGTATAAATCAGGTTATTGAAATAACGCTCAAATATTTAATCGACCGGTCAGGCTATTTTATAAGCATTTAGGATCGACCAACCGGCCCAAGAATCGACTTGGGCTTGTAGGCTAATACAAAGACTGCCCCAGCATCATAATTTGATCAAACTATGTAGAGGACCACATATGATGTTAAACACCAAACATTAAACCCCAGACCCTTGTGGTTTCTTAGAATACAATTTTTAAGGTTATTTACTACATCAGTCTAAATAAATCATTTCACCTATAGACTTGGTTAGTTTTGACCCCAGACACATGATTTTAGCAAACTTTGAAGAGGACTACCATACTTTGTTATAGAGAAGTTTTTTTGTTGAGATAAACAATAAAAGTGTTTATACATCTG
The DNA here is from genome assembly GCF_020536995.1 of Dreissena polymorpha. Classification (NCBI taxonomy): domain Eukaryota; kingdom Metazoa; phylum Mollusca; class Bivalvia; order Myida; family Dreissenidae; genus Dreissena; species Dreissena polymorpha. The sequence continues at coordinate 185,306,704 of NC_068355.1, read as the reverse complement.
ATCACTTGGGGTGGCAAGTTTTGACCCCATCAACATGATTTGAAACAAACTGAGCAGAGAACCACTTTAAGTATTACATGCAAAATAATTAACAATCTAGGACCCTGTGGTTTCTTAGACGATTTGGTCAACATGTATATACTCACTGACAGATCAACTGATCAGAACAACCTCACAAAATGCTCACAACTCTTGCATACCTGACTTAAAAAGTACATGATATTGGCTTACATGTTTCAGATATCTACTTTTCACAAAGTATTAATAACGTCCAGAAGAATCATAAGACCATTTAATTAACATAGGTTCAGTTGTTCATGAAATTGTGTGCAAACACGAACAATTTCATATAATATTGTCTCACTTATTGTTAACCAAATGGCAAAAAGCTCAATGAAATTTAATCAAAGCAGATTTATTTTTTTTATCTGTGTGCATGTCCCTTTATGGTATATTGTAACTGTTTGATAATAGGTTAACATGTCAACCCTTAAAAAGGGTTTCAACTGTTTTGTCAATTCTGATTATTATTTTCTGAGGTCTAACCTAGAAACTAGTTACTAGTCAAACAGACAAAAGGATGGGCAGACGAGCATGGAGTATGACAGATATAATTAGCAGAGAATCTTGATTTACACACAAGTTAAATCAATTCCATCGAAACACGAAATCAAACTTTATATTGATTATCAATAAAGTGATACATTAAGCTCCCACCCGGTTGGAGAACATAAAATATATACATTGATAAAAAGGTTGCCGTGGTGTAATGGATATGGTGTCCGCCTAGCGACTGGGAGGTCACGGGTTCGATCCCCACCGTGGGAGCGTTCTTTAGATCTCCCCCAAAGACACCAAGTACTGGTTCTAGGCCCAGGAAACGGACTCGAGAGCGTTTATATAAGCCTTAGGCTTTCGATGCAATCGAGCTAAAATAAATAGGTTTAAACTAAAAAGGTTTATTGTTTAATATAAGAAGTGGCCTGAAAGCCAAGTCTGCGGACTGGTCATTAAGTAACTGTATGTAAATATGTTCTATCTGCAAAAATGTCATAAATCAAAGTTGATATTAGTTGACTGATTTTGTTCATTTATAGTTAAGGATAACATTAGAATGGGACAATGATTTAAGTTTTCTTGAATTAAGTTATTGAAGATTTGAATTACATCTGTATAGTTATTATTAAATTGATTTAAAAATGGCATTATATAATAAACATCTTTTTTAAACAGTAAGTAAATTAAAAGTTGACCAACAAATAACACGCATGTAATCATTAGGAAATAAAAGTAAAGCAACTGCTAACAATAATCTCAATGACTGACTATGGACGCTGGTAATTTCATCATACAATTCCAGTATTTATAATACTAATAAACAACATAATTATTCATTATCAGGTACCTGTGATTAAGCTCAACACATCTGGAGCAGCACAGCTCACTATGGCCATTGCACAATGCTGTTATTGTTTCATTATTGTGTATGTTGCATGTTATGAGATAATTCTCCATTTTCTTAGAACGTGGCCACTTCATAATTTTATCCTTTCCATAAGGAGATTTTTTATTAAACCACCAACCATGCTTTCTATGAGAGTGAATACATGGTTTGCAGTAATACTTGCGACATTTTTTACAGTAAAATTCTGCATCTATTTCTACAGACCGTTCTTTCTCGCAGATTGTACAACAATAATATTTAACCAAATCAAAATTTCTAGAAAATGCAGATGTCGCCATTTTGATGATTCACTTTCAACAAACAAGATTATACAATCTAAAATCAATTGAAATATTTATGTCCAAGTATTTGTTTACAATAAATATCCCAGAAAACACACACAATTATTATTTAACACAGGCAAGTAATATGAAATTTTGAACTGAACTGAACAGCAACCAAGTTTGCTGTCAAATGGCACTTGTATGATAGGAGCAAACAGTGTAACTATGTATACTGTCACCTGACTATTGGGTAATTAGTGTCTTGATTACTTTAAACTGCACAAAGAAGCTGTGTAGATAAAAACTTTATCCCAAAGTGTTTAACACACCACATTTTTAATTGCTCTAATAAATGCCATGTTATGAACATAGAATTATAATGACAATAAAGTAGGTTCTTACATAAACCAATTTTAGTATTATATATCTGATCATTTTCCTCAAACAGTATTTAAAACTGACAGTTAATATAATGATGTACATATATGGAAGGGAATATCGGCCAGTACATGCATGCTGTTAGTTGATATTCTTATTTTAACTACTGGCATATGCTTTCTGATACATGGCAGTTGCATTTTTCCTAGTTATCCACACGCTTTTTGAAAATCTCCGCCGTCTGTCTGTCCGTCAGTCCGTCCTGGCCACTATCTCCTCCTACACTATAAGCATTAGAACCTTGAAACTTACACACATGGTAGCTATGAGCATATGTGCGACCCTGCACTATTTGGAATTTTAATCTGACCCCTGGGTCAAAAGTTATGGGGGTTGGGGTGGGGCTGGGTCAGAGATTTTCATTCATTTTTTTTTAGGTTATTTTACATTAACTTCTTCATTTCTACACCGATTCACTTCAAATTGATACTGAACCTCTCTTATGACAATAGGGTCAATCTCAACTATGCATGGCCCCCATTACCAACCCTGGAGCGCCCCACCCACATAGACCGGACTCACCCAAAATTGCCTTTTACTATAACTTCTTCATTTCTACACCGATTCACTTCAAATTGATACTGAACCTCTATGACAATACGGTCAATCTCAACTATGCTTGGCCCATTAACCCTTTCCTTGACAGGTACGCGTTTCTACGACCCTATTGATTCCCTGTCAAATACGCGTATCTACGCCTGTATCGATTCCCTGTTATCTACGCATTTGTACTACCCTATCTATTACCTGATATATACGCGTTTTTAAGCGGCACGATTTAATTTGCTATTTAAATGCTTAAAATGACGTTTTAAGTGTAACAGAAATGCATATACACCAGTGTGTTCATCATTTTTCTAAACTGTCGAGTAAACATCCGGTAATGTTGCTATTTAAAGTTATGATGCAATTGGCGACCAATCAAGACGAGGGTTTACCATTTGACATGCGTAAATCACGTTCCGGGATGTGCGCGCTTCGGGCATTTCGTAATGTCCTAAAATAGCTGCTATTCTTGAACCGTATTTAATTAGGATATTTTCCGAAAACGTCTTAATAACTTGTTAAAAATGTTGCAAAAAAAACCCACGTTCCATAGGGATATAATATGACTTGGGTGTAAATCGATTTAATTCTTATTGTTGTTTGATTCCATAATATCGTAAATGTTTGTTTCCGAGATCATATACGAGAATTACATCGATATGTTTAATGGCATGTACACTCAAATGTTTTTACAAACGACACGTGCTTATCTAAAGTTTGTGTTTAGTAATACACAGGATATTGGATTATCGGTGCTTGATTGGGCAATAAAACAAAGACGCAGTCGGCTGTCTTCAATATGCCTTTGAACTGACCAACATAATAATTAATAGCGCACGTGCTAATCTAACATTTAGGGATAAGAAACACGGGTTCTAGAAACTTTGAACAAACATGTTTACCGGACGCAGCTGATTAGTCTTCAGATGACGTTGGCACGTGCCATGTTACCTCGGCGTTTTGTAATTTGGTACACGAATACACGGGTTTGTCGGCGACTTCTGGGTTATATGTCGGCGATCAGATTATAAACTGGAGTATTTGATAATAAAGTAGCCGCTTAAAATTGGAATTTTGCGAATAAATACACAAACTGAAGACTTATTGAAGACGCCGACATTGCTGGATTTCGATCGGTAATAAAATGCAAAATGCAAATTAATTATATGAATATTCATGGCACATTATGCAACATCCAATTAAATTGTTACCGGTATCTATAAATGTTTATAAATCATTTGGTGAATTAATGTAATAGAAATACCAAGTATTGTACGAATTTTATAAGAAATAATACAATTGATTTTGAAAATGCATGAAGTTGTTTGAGAAACTCTGTGTTTTTCTATAGTTATTTATAAGAATTTACATGAATTTTGAGGCTTGCAGAATGAATTTATAAAATAAAAAAATCTTCAAGAAAGAAGAATTGTAGTTTGAAAAGTAAGAAAAAAAATAATATTCCAAAATATAATTATTTGTATTTGATTCAACACACCAACTTCGCAAAGTTACATGACTATAACTGATGAATAAAATAATGTAGAAACATAAGTTTACACCACAGGAAAGGAAATTGTATTAGCTAAAACTTTCATTTTGAGTGTTTTTCAATAATATTTCAACTTTTATGAGAAAATCAGGTTTAAAGGCAATAACGGTTGCGTTACCAAAGAGGTAGATTTGCATTGAAACGCAGTAAAACTCACAACGGTCAACTTTGCATGACTATAACTGACCAATAAATTAAGGTAGAAACATACAGTTTACACCACAGGAAAGGAAATTTTATTAGCTTAAACTTTCATATTGTGTATTTTTCAATAATATTTCAATTTCAGCGATTTTCCTCCTTCTTTATAAAGTACCGGTAAACGGCACTTTCCCAATTACTAAAAAAATACAAATTTCCCAATTGCTGTCCTTAAATTCCCAATTAAAGGTAAAAAAAAAAAAAAAAAAAAAAAAATATTTTTTTTTTTTTTTTTTTTTTAAGCAACATTTAGTTAGTTTCCCTTTGCAGCTCTATAGCTTGAACCTAGGTTTATATAATATTGACAGCTTGAAAACACTTGGTTATCAATTTTAAAGTATTTGGGAGCAAAAAATCAAATACACCAATTTCCCAATTTGAGGTTTTCACGACTCGAATTTTCCCAATTTTGAGGTTTTCACGACTCAATTTTTCCCAATTGGACCGGTACAGGTACTTTTCCCAATTGGACAAGGAAAATCGCTGAATTTTTATGAGAATATCAGGCTCAAAAGCAATGAGGGTCATAAAACAGCCTTTTTCCAATAGTGCCTGTAAAGATGGGGTACTGATATTGATAAGATGGCTATCAGCCACTGGTCAGCAGGCAGCTAGGTCTTGTGGTAACTGGAGAGGCTTATATTGGCTAAATGGCTGTCAAGGAAAGGGTTAACAACCCTGCGGCGCTCCGCCAACATAGACCACACCCACCCAAAATTGCCTTTTACTATAACTTCTTCTTTTCTACACGGATTTTCTTCAAATTGATACTGAACCACTCTTATGACAATACGGGTCAATCTCAACTATGCATTGCCCCATTATCCACCCTAGGGCACCCCGCCCACTTAGACCACACCCACCCAAAATTGCCTTTTATTAAAATTTCTTCATTTCTACACTGATTCACTTCAAATTGATACTGAACCTCTCTAATGACAATACGGTCAATCTCAACTATACATGGCCCCATTACCAACCATGGGGCTCACCGCCCACATAGACTACACCCACCCAAAATTGCCTTTAACTATAACTTCTTCATTTCTACACCGATTCACTTCAAATTGATACTGAAGTTCTCTTATGACAATACGGTCAATCTCAACTATGCATGGCCCATTACCAACCCTGGCGCGCCCCTCCCACATTATGCCACACTCACCCAAAATTGCCTTTTACTAAAACTTCTTCATTTCTACACTGATTCACTTCTAATTGATACTGAACCTCTCTTATGACAATACAGTCAATCTCAACTATGCATGGCCCCATTACCAACCCGGGGGCACCCCTCCCACATAGGCCACGCCCACCCAAAATTGCCTTTTACTAAACTTCTTCATTTCTACACTGATTCACTTCTAATTGATACTGAACCTCTCTTATGACAATACGGTCAATCTCAACTATGCATGGCCTCATTATCCACCCTGGGGCACCCCGCCCACTTAGACCACAACCACCCATAATTGATTTTACTAAAATTTCTTCATTTCTACACTGATTCACTTCTAATTGATACTGAACTTCTCTTATAACATTACGGCCAATCTCAACTATGCATGGCCCTATTACCAGTAACCCTGGGGCGTCCCTGAGTCAAACATGCGGCATGGAGTTACGCGTCGGCCTCTGCCACGCCATTTCTAGTTACATTTGATGTGCAAACATTCAATCTTCTTTGCCACATATTGATAAGTTTATAATCACTTCATAATTTATCTATCTTTACTTTGTGTGTGTTATTGACAACTGAAGTTAAACTTTCGAAATTTGTATTAATGCTATTTCTAAAGATGTTCTTTGTTCTTTGTTTTACTATGTGCATTTGGCTATGCTGCTACTGAATTTAACTATCTGTTAACATCTTTGTGGATCTATAGTACTTCTTAAGTCGATTGCTATTGCGTCTCTGATTCAGAATCAGTCTTCTTTTCTGCATACACAGTCATTATAATATATTTCACGTTACAAAAAAGGGAACCAGTATTAAAACCCCAAAATTCCAGCACAAATTACTATTGATGGGTGATCACTCTTAACATCAAAATAAGACCTCCGATATCAACCGTGATACAGCAACTATATCCGAAATCCTCCGGAATGTGGTGAGCTAGTAAAAACGTCCCCGTCTACATTATAGTGTCTGTTGTTTTGACCAAAGTGATTTAAATCCCACTCTCAACACCTTATTCTTGTCAAATTGATTTGATACTTTTGATAATTGTACTTAGGTACACTTATGTAATTAGTATTATACGGCTATTGTATATCTTTGTTTTGAGCAATTATCGATGTTAAGATAATGGGTAACTCGTATTCTCCAAAATTTGCATTAGCGAAGGAAAAGACCGTTACACATTCAGCCTCGTTATGAAATCCTATATAGCAGAATTACTAATAAATCATTATTATTTGAACTTGATTTTAAATAGACATCAAAATCCATTGAAGCTATAGCTTGTGAACTGATATTATTATCTGATAAGAGTATTCCATTTTATAAACAGTTATTTAGGTGGTATATCGATGATCCCCATTCAAAATGCTGAACTTACATTTTTTTTTACATATCGTGATTTTTGCACTGTATAGGGCAGGAAATCAGTGCGCACATGCCCAGAAAATGGTGAACCACCTAACCAATCAATACACCCCAAACTGGCCATATGATAAAATGCTGAACTGTGATTGTGGAAATAAAATTATGCAAACATTTGAAGCTGATACTCAAAAATGGGAAGCTGAATATTATTGTAAAATGCGAAGCCGAATAATTTTTAACTGCTGCTTTTTGCATATAGTTATGAAAATGAAAAAATAGCCCTCCTAGAAAGTTGTGTTTTTTAAGTTCGACATTTGAAATGGGGACCATCGATATGCAAATGTGAAGTTTACAGTACATATCAAACTAAAAATAGTATAAATTACTTTTAAATAAGCAAATTGACTTTCATACATTTAATAATTCAGTTTGTACAGCAAATTATACATTAAAAAAAACGTTACCGTTAGACAACAACTAATATTATGATATATTATGTTCAAGATGTTTACCATCGGTGTTCTAGTTTTTCATACAAATTTTATCCCCCACCAATGGCAGAGGGATATAGTTTTGACGTTGTCAGTCTGTCAGTCCCTCCATCCGTGTGTCACAAACCTTTTAGTTATAGCCGTGGATATCAATTCAACGAATTCACTTGTTATCCCCCGCCAAAGGCAGAAGGATATAATTTTGGCATTGTTTGTCCATCCATCAGTCCGTCCGTCTGCTGTCAGCCCATCTGTCAGACGGTCAAACACTTTTTAGTGGAGGATATCAAATCAACAAATTTGCTTGTTTCAAATTGCTCTCAGTGTATCAAATACCTATCGCAATACTGGTTAACAGTATTCAAATATATTAAAATATGGATTTGCTGAATTGTTTTGCCCGTTCAAATTATTAATCAGTAAATTTTAAAAACACGAACTACGTTTGTGAAACACAATGCCTTCTACTGCACTTTGAAACTGCACAGCAGCTAGATCTATTATAGAGAAAAGTTTCAAGTCCAAGTCATGTTACTTTGTCAAAAATCTATGTTCAAGAACGAAACTCAAAGTTGATCTGTAAGTCAATTGGGGGTTTTCCTGCTATGTATAATAGGCTGGAAAACAGACCCGAGCCCAAAGCAAACGGACCCAATCCAAACCCGAAATTATAAAAAAAATACCAATTCCCCAATCCCCCCCTTAGACACTTAGAAATTAGTGTCTTATGATTATTAGACTCTATATCTCAATTTAATTTTTTAAACATCCTACATGATATATAAATAAAATCTATAAAATGTTTTCCCAAAATGGCCAGGAAAATAAATGTTGTGCCAATATTTGATGATGAAAAAATCCCGAAATGGTCCTTTTTGTTGATACAAAAAAATCCCAAATTTGCCACTTTTCTCGATAAAAACAAAACTCTATATAACCATATTTCTTTTGCAAAAACGGCTAGAAAACTCCATGGTAATGTAGGTAGACTCGTAGAAAACTTAGGTCAGTGTCTGAAATAGTTTAAAACCGATTCCAGACAGACAGACTGACAGACAGACGGACTGACGGTGAACAGTGAGACTGCCATATGCCACTCTATTGGGGGCATGTAACACACAATAATTATTGTACATTCGCCAGCTGTCAATCAAACTCAAGCAATACGCAATCAGATTTCCTTTATTGCGGCCACAGTGTACGACAAACAAAGACTGTCGGAGTAATGGATAAAGCGTTTTATGAAAACACAACTCAGGGGGCGTTGCAATCGCGTAATTGGCGACTGGTCAATTATTTTTAATTTGAAAGTTATTTTCATTTTAGTAACCTTTTAATAGGTATAATTGAGCTTGCATTGCCATTTATCTGAACGGAATTCACTGGGGAGAGATATCATGTTTAATATATTCAAGGTGTAACGGCTCTCACCAAGTACGTTTCTTTAATTCTCAATGACAGGATCAAAGAAGCACCGATAGCTTTGTATGAAAGACCTATTAAAGAATTATACATGCACTTAAACACTAATGGCTGCTTTTTGTATGATATAATATCTTTTTAAATTTCAATTTAAAGTTACAAAGTCATTTGAAAGTGACATAAATTCAATTAATTTGTAAAACAACTTAGTAAAACAATAGTTAGTTAGTTACACTAATTACGATAACAATTAAGGACCAATAATGGATTAATAGGTCATGTTATAAATATAATTATAAAAACTAATCATTATCGGTCACATGCTTCTTATTTAAAATACTCAAACATATTGAAAATCCACAGATTATAACAAACAAGATGGTCTGAAAAGCCCAAATTCGCTCACCTCAGATACAAAGGAACTGACATGTTCTGTCAAGCCGAAGTTTCATGAAGAGTGAACTATAAATGTAACTTTAATAGCGCTAACAAGATTTTAATATAGCCATATAAGGATAAATTGCAAGCCCCCCTTGTAGCCATGCCTTGGCGAAATGTTGTTCATGATTTCATGAACACTTCAAGCCAATCAGGAATTGTTCTTGAACCGTTCTCAAAAAGTTCCTGATCTTGGTTCATGAACTTTTGGACATGAACTGTTCTTAAGACACGTTCATGAACAGTTTATGAATTTTTGTTGAACACTTCAAAGTTCATGAACAGTTCTTCATCTAACCATAAATACTTAGTAATGAACATTTCATGAACAATTATTTCTGATGACTTTTCTGAGACAGACTTTGAGGATCCACCATGAATAATTCATGAATTCCTTTGTGCTAGATGTTTCATAAATACTTTTGAAAGTAATATTGAAATGTCTAGCATACTAATCTTGTAGATTTGTGAAACCTGTGAAGTTAGTATGAATATGCATAGTATTTTCACCGCTGTAAGTAAGAGTTCTTGACCTGTTCTAGAGAATTTTAAGATCATTTGTACAAGAACTGTTCAAGAACTGCCTTCAGGAACAGTTCAATAACTTTTTAAGGACCTTTCCTGTTCTTGAATTATTCTTAAACTATTCTTGAACACTTTAAGAACTTTTTTGAACAACATGTTTCCTTCTGATGTTCTTAAACAGGTCTACACAATGTTTTTGAACATATGATGGACTTTATTAGAATCCAATATGTTCTTAAAAGGATCTGTCATTTTTCTTGGAAGACTTAAAAGACAAGTTTAAGAACGTTTTAAGGACATCTTATTTCAAGAACAGTTTAAGATGATATCAAGAACTCAAACATGTACATTGCATTGCTGTTTTTACAAAGGAAGAATATTGTGTGCACAGAAAGTTGAAACGGAAGGCACATGGTTTATGTTATATTTGAAAATGTAAGTCTTTAATAAATTACCGGCTGAACTGATCAGCCATTGGTTCCATTTCAAGTCTTTGTCACTGTAAGTGTAACCAATTCAGGGAAACCATTGATCAGTAAATGATTCTTGAACTGAAAATGAGACTATTCATAATCTTTTCAATACATGAATTATTCATGAACATATAGTGCAAAGTTGTATTATGAAATTTTAAGAGTATTATCAAACCACTTGTATCTCAGTTATTAGTGTTATATTTAAATTAGTGTTATATGTTGCTATCAATATGTTAAGAGCTAATACAAGACATGTTTCTTCTTACCCTGACCTGTTTGTTGAGCTTTGGTAACACTTATGATAACCTTTGCATAAATTGACAAATTCTTGTTCATGAATAGTTCATGAATACTTCATGCCACCTCAGTTCAAGAACTCTTGAAGAACTATGGTTCATGAACTATTCACTGACAGTCCATGAACAGAAAGTGAACCATTGAAAAATAGAAGAAAAATGTTCATGAACTGTTCATGAACAGCAAAACCCTGAACAATTTTTCAAGAATTGTGTTGTTCGTGAACTGTTCAAGAACACTTCATGCCATTGGTGTTCATGAATAGTTCATGAACACTTCATGCCATAATGGTTCAAGAATAATTCATGAACACTTCATGCCATAAGGGTTCAAAAATAGTTCATGAACACTTCATGCCATTAGGTTTCAAGAATATTTCATGAACACTTCATGCCATTAGTGTTCATGAACAGTTCACGAACTAAAATTTCAAGAACATTTCACAGACGTGGCTCATTTTCTGTTCACTGACTATTCGTGAACAATTCATGAACTCAGTTCACGAACAGTTCACAAATTATTCATGAGCTGCAGAACAACATTTCGCAGGCGTGTTTTTCAACAGACCAGAACCATTTTCAAACTCATCCAAGATATCATTAAAACAAATCTGACCAAGTTTCATGAAGATTGGACAATAAATGTGACTTTAAGAGTGTAAACAAGTTTTTACCAAAACCATAATTGTAAGGAAAAATTTCCTGCCCACTGGCAGCCATGTTATTAAACAAACCGGAACCATTTTGGAACTTGACCAAGATATCATTGCGAAAAAAATTCTGACAAAGTTTCCTGAAGATCAGACAATAAATGTGGCCTTTACAGTGTTAACAAGGTTTTACGAAAGAAATATATAGCCACATTAGGAAAAATGCCAACCAAAACCATCTTTCTACTTCATCCAGGATATCAAATATTCTGATAAGTTTCATGAAGATTGGACAATACATGTGACGTTTGGAGTGTTAACAAGTTTTTACTACAGCCAGTCATGTTTTATGAAAAATGACCCAACCCTGGTGGCCATGTTTTTCAACCAACCAGAACCATTTTCGAACTCGTCCAAGATATCATTGGGACTATTCTTCTGACCAAGGTTCATAAAGATAGGACAATAAATGTGGCCTCCAGAGTGTTACCAAGGTTTTAATATAGCCATTTAAGGTAAAATGCCCAGTCCAATGGCTGCCATGTTTTTCAACCAACCAGAAACATTATCGAATTCGCCCAAGTTAACATTAGGACAAATCTTCTTACCAAATTTCATGGAGATCTGACAATAAATGTAACCTCTAGAGTGTAAACAAGGCAAATATTTACGCCGCACAAGGCAAAACACACAACAGATCACAAGGTGAGCTTGTGCTCAGGTGAGCTAAAAATGTACTTGAGAACCTCATTATTATCAAAGATGGACCACATTTGACCAACTCTTTGCCAAACACTTTTTAAACAAGGGCTGTTTGTAAAACATGCATGCCCCCCATATGGGCTGTCCGTTGTAGTGGCAGCCATTGTGTGAATACGTTTTTTATCACTGTGACCTTGACCTTTGACCTAGTGACCTGAAAATCAATAGCGGTCATCTGCGAGTCACGATCAATGTACCTATGAAGTTTCATGATCCTAGGCATATGCGTTCTTGAGTTATCATCCGAAAACCATTTTACTATTTCGGGTCACCGTGACCTCGACCTTTGACCTAGTGACCTTAAAATCAATAGGGGTCATCTGTGAGTCATGATCAATCTACCCATGAAGTTTCATGATCCTAGGCATATGCGTTCTTGAGTTATCATCCGAAAACCATTTTACTATTTCGGGTCACCGTGACCTCGACCTTTGACCTAGTGACCTTAAAATCAATAGGGGTCATCTGTGAGTCATGATCAATCTACCCATGAAGTTTCATGATCCTAGGCGTATGCATTCTTGAGTTATCATCCGGAAACAATTTTACTATTTCGGGTCACCGTGACCTTGACCTCTGACCTAGTGACCTCAAAATCAATAGGGGTCATCTGCGAGTCATGATCCATCTACCCATGAAGTTTCATGATCCTAGGCGTATGCGTTCTTGAGTTATCATTCAAAAACCATTTTACTATTTCGGGTCACCGTGACCTTGACCTTTGACCTAGTGACCTCAAAATCAATAGGGGTCATCTGCGAGTCATGATCAATGTACCTATGAAGTTTCATGATCCTAGGCCCAGGCGTTCTTGAGTTATCGTCTGACAACCACCTGGTGGACGGACCGATCGACAGACCGACCAACATGAGCAAAGCAATATACCCCCTCTTCTTCGAAGGGGGGCGTAATAACTTAAGTGTTCCTCAATATTGAAATTATGACACTTCATTTAAACTTGCATATTCAATAAAATCAATATTTCACACCAATAACTCTGGCCCCCATTTCAGTTATATGCAAGTAAAAATCTATTAGTAATATTGAAATTATTTAACTATCTGTAAACGTGCAATTAGTTCAAAAGCTATTATTATCACTATGACGCCATTACCAAAATGTTGATCTTAAATGGATTGTACAGATTGCACATGATTTAAGTTATTTAGAGGAACAAATATTTCTACATCAGTAAAATTGACTTGAGCTTTGACCAGACCAACACCAAGTGCAATCCACAGTGCCACTATAAAAGCATACATCGATCTATTAATTTATGGAAAGAAAATCATTTGCGTATTAAGAGTAATACTCTTTAAATTTACCATGAATTCAGCCACCAACCCAACATGAATTTATAAGCAGGATCATAATATAAGGTTTCTAAATTTCAATGAATAAAGTTGCTTAATTTGATGCAATTGAGTAATTCCGGATTTTCATAATTCCGTCTTGACAGAGTTGTCGTTCGTGCCGGACGGTATACCCACTTCTGGTTTCAATATAAACACTAGGAAACTACTACTGCTGCATCTTTGAATGCCACAATTTTATAAGCAGAGTCAGTACATTTTCTAAAAAAAAAATTTTACCAAGGGACTAATATAGTAATTATACAAAAACAGACTGGGAAAGAGCAAATAGCCAGAAGAATTATATTCCAATGTTTTATAGACAGGTTTTTTCAGACCACTTCCCAGACGGTATCATGCCAAACTTTGTCGACCTAAAGAATCTTCAAAATGAGAATTTACCTCAACAAAGAGTTTTACTACAGCATGAACAAATCAGCGTTAATTTCTACAACCCCATCCAGAACTTTAAAACATTGTTTGTCTTAGATCAGGATGAATTATAACACAAATTGGGACATACAATTATGATTTCAACAAATAAGCATCTTGGTTGGAACACAGTTTGAATGAAAAATAACGAAATCATAACGATATATGTATTTGATAGTGACATATTCTTTTCAGAGAAGTTGACATTTCGTTATAATTTGATTATTATTTTTTCAAAATGATGTTTCACTAATTAATATCATTAATTCACACGCCACCTGTGATTTGGAATGAGTATATACCAATGTGCAAGTACCGGTAACTTTTTTGGTCATATTTTCATTCACTTTCGAGATACACTTTAACCGTCAACAATGATGAAATTAGTAAAGGAGTGAAATAAAGTGTTGTAAAATATATATTTTATATTGTACTTAAATTAAGCAATTTCCAACAGCCTTGCTGTTTAGCTAGCTGCTTATAAGCGACGCAGCTAGAGTTTCTGGTTACCACTTAGAAGACCGTGGTTCAATCCCTGGTTGGAGCTCAGGAATTTTCACTTTACTATAATTAACTTTCTACATTTCAATCTCAATAATGGAGTTTATTTTGCAACAAGATGAACATGAAAGTTATTTTTTAATGTTTTTGAAATTTTGTTTTCTCTTTAGAACATTACATACATACGAGCATTGCATATAGTAATATGTATTTTATATATTAGTTTGGTATTTTATATACAGAGTATTTCATGTGCAGCTTCTTGATGGGTTCATAAATATAATGGTCTACTAAAATTATTGTAAAAATCTAATTTTTATTTCAAGAATTGTACAAAAAAGTACCTTTTTACATACAAATTAAATTAAGTTTGAACATAAGTATGTATAGAATTTATAAATAAAATGTTGCATGTAAGAAAAGTAATTAGAACATGCTGAATTAAATTATCTAATATGTGATGATTTGTTATAAACACTTTATTATGTGAATTGGGAATAAGACATCAAACTGGGAATGGACATCATTTTGGTTATTTTCTCAAACAAAACTATTCATTTCATGATCTACATATATTTTTGTAATATATTATCTATAATTTAAGCTTAATAAGAAATTTTCCATGACTTTTTCATTAACAGTGATTGAATTTGTATCATTTAAAGTGTATTTTTAAACCGTGTCCATGCGTGGCATGGACACAGTTTCATTTCATGAGGATTTTTTTTTAATTCATAAAAAATCCAGTTTTTAAGTAAAATCACTTTAAATAATGCTATTATATATGCAAGTATATGTTTTAATTATAATTTGTAAAACTAGATAAATGCAACATATAAAACTGCATATTATGCACTTTTGATAAAACACAATTTATTCCCAAATTGATGTCTTATTCCCAATTCACATAATACAGTGTTCATATCATTATGGGAGACATAAGTAAATATTTTAACAAACTGACCAGACCCGTACTTGTTCATCTGCTTTAATTGTATTGTGTATACCGGTATGTCAAATCTGTGTTTAATACTATTTACAAATCTATACTGTGTAGGTCTTTTGAATTTCCTCCGACAATAAAATATATACCGTCAATCTCTAGCCACAATGTGTTTAAATCATTAATGTTTATTTCCCCCAGTCTATATATATTGTGTTTGCCCTGTCAGTTTGTTTGTTTGTTTGCGTCAAACTTTAACATTTGCCATAACTTTTGCAATATTGAAGATAGCAACTTGATATTTGGTATGCATGTGTATCTCATAGAGCTGCACATTTTGAGTGGTGAAAGGTCAAGAGAAACCTTCAAGGTCAAAGGTCTAATATAGGGGGGGGGGGGACATAGTGTTTCACCAACACATCTTGTTGTATTTGTAATACCAAGTCTTATTTCCTTACATTTAATATGAATAGGTACTGAATATTATGCTTTGTCTACTGCTCTAATCAATCTCAACAAAAACATTAACATTCTGTAAATATAACACTATAAAGAAGCATTTAATTTCCCCATTAACAATACTGTTTTCAAGTCTTATTATACAATACATTACATTATTTAAGGCTGATGGCCATGGTGCTAAATGTTTTTCCAAAAATAACTTTTTCAATTTTAAACAAATCTTTATGTTTGGGGTGCAAAGATATTGTTGGTTTATTAAAGGATTGTTATGAATACAATCATTATTATTATTATATAAGGATTTATTAAACAAGCTGACTCTTTAACTAATTTCCAAACAATAAATGGATTTTACGACGTTTTTGCAGACAGTTCTAAAAAATAGGGAATAAAAAGATATTGCTCTTTTGAGAATGTTCACCTTTTACCATGATTAATTTCCTACCACGTGTAAGCTATTTCTTATTTGAATTTTTTAGTTATATAGGATCTGGCACGAGTTGTCATATCATACCATATTTTATTAAACGAGTTCTGGAATTTTGTTAGTAAGCGAGCCTTTGGCGACCTTACTAACGAATTTCCTGGACGAGTTTAATAAAATATGGTATGATATGACAACGAGTGTCAGATCTGTTTTATCACATGCTTTTAAATGAGAAAATTAAATAAATATTTATGCAAACATAATGATAAATCTTGAATATTGTTTAAATTTCCTGACGTCATTTGGAATGCCTCGGCTTTAACAAAGCAAAATAACAAAAGGCAATTGGTCAATAAACAAAAACTAAGCCCATGAAAACGCTTAAAAATGTTGTATTACACATGTGTCATATACAAAAATATGTAATGGTTGTATTACATTGGAAACAGGGTATAGCATGTGATAAAATAGTTTAAGAACATTATCTAGACACCTGCTCCTAGTGTTGTGCAGACATCATTTGAACCATATTACTGAACAAGAGTTCCGCGGTCGGAGATGACCGCATTGAAGCCGGATTTTTGATTTAAATGACAGGAAAGTACCTTTCGTGTTTTTGTCAATGCAATACTTAAATTACTGAAATATTGTTCAAAGGTCAAAATGAAATGTAAGTACTTTTCAAGGCATGAGCAAACCTTGTGTTATGTTTTGAATGCATGCATATACATGAACAACAATAACATTTAAGGTCACAAATATGAACTTGAATTGACAATTAGGAAAGTTTGATCTCAATTTTTTTATAGGCAAATTAGTAACATATTGTTTGAAGTTTCCATCAATTTCATTATCAAATGTAAGAAAATAAACTTAGATGAAATAATACTATTTATTGTTTTGCTTTCACATACCTACAATGAAATAAGAATTTTAACATTTTTACATTCAAGGTCACGGTGACCTTGACCTTAAAATGACCAGTGGTCATCTACTAGTTCTGGCCAACCTTCATATCAAGTTTGAAGACTCTAGGTCTAAGCATACCAAAGTATTAACAACTTTAACATATTTACATCCAAGGTCACAGTGACCTCGACCTTCAAATGAATGACCTTGAAATGACCAGTGGTCATCTAAGTGTGCTTGCAAACCTTTACGTCAAGTTTGAGATTCTAGGTCCAAGCATACCAAAGTTACAACAATTTTAACATTTTAACATTTAAGTTCACAGTGACCTTGACCTTCAAATGAATGACATTGAAATGAATGACCTTGAAATGACCAGTGGTCATCTAAGTGTGCTTGCAAACCTTTACGTCAAGTTTGAGATTCTAGGTCCAAGCATACCAAAGTTATAACAATTTTAACATTGAAGGTCACAGTGACCTTGACCTTCAAATGAATGACATTGAAATGAGCAGTGGTGATCTTCTAGTACTGGCCAACCTTTATGTCAAGTTTGAAGACTCTAGGTACAAGCATACCAAAGTTATAACATGGAATAAGAACTTTAACATTTTTACCTACCAAAGTTATAAGAACTTTAACATTTTTACATTCAAGGTCACAGTGACCTTGACCTTAGAATGAATGACCTTGAAATGACCAGTGGTCATCTAAGTGTGCTTGCAAACCTTCATGTCAAGTTTGAAGACTCTATGTCCAAGCATACCAAAGTTATAACAATTTTAACATTTTAACATTTAAGGTCACAGTGACCTTGACCTTCAAATGAATGACATTGAAATGACCAGTGGTCATCTTCTAGTACTGGCCAATCTTTATTTCAAGTTTGAAGACTCTAGGTACAAGCATACCAAAGTTATAACATGAAATAAGAACTTTAACATTTTTACAGTCAAGGTCACAGTGACCTTGACCTTCAAATGAATGACCTTGAAATGTCCAGTGGTTACTTACTAGTTCTGGCCAACCTTCATGTCAAGTTTCAAGACTCTAGGTCCAAGCATACCAAAGTTATAACAACTTTAACATTTTTACATTCAAGGTCACAGTGACCTTGACCTTCAAATGAATGACCTTGAAATGTCCAGTGGTTACTTACTAGTTCTGGCCAACCTTCATGTCAAGTTTCAAGACTCTAGGTCCAAGCATACCAAAGTTATAACAACTGTAACATTTTTATATTGAAGGTCACAGTGACCTTCACCTTCAAATGAATGACCTTGAAATGACCATAGGTCATCTGTTAATCCTGGCCAACCTTCATGTCAAGTTTGAAGACTCTAGGTCCAAGCATACCAAAGTTATACCATGAAATAAGAACTTTAACATTTTTACATTCAAGGTCACAGTGACCTTGACCTTCAAATGAATGACCTTGAAATGACCAGTGGTTACTAACTAGTTATGGCCAACCTTCATGTCAAGTTTCAAGACTCTAGGTCCAAGCATACCAAAGTTATAACAACTTCAACATTTTTTATATTGAAGGTCACAGTGACCTTGACCTTCAAATGAATGACCTTGAAATGACCAGTGGTCATCTGTTAATCCTGGCCAACCTTCATGTCAAGTTTGAAGACTCTAGGTCCAAGCATACCAAAGTTATACCATGAAATAAGAACTTTAACATTTTCGAGCACGCCGCCACCCCGCCCGCCCGCCCGACAACATCAATCTATAAGCCGAGATTTTTTCGAAAAAAATCCGGCTAATTAAAAAGTAAATCATAAAAGACAATGACTTCTTTTGTTACAATGTTTACAATACTTACAAAAGCTCATATAGACATGCAATAAATGAAACTTCCCCTAGATGTGCAGTTTAAATTTAAAATGTAATATTTCTTCAAAACTACAATACAACAAGGGACAAAATTGTCACAAAATCAGGTTTTCAATGTGAAAAAAAGTATGATAAAGGGAGACAACTCAAACTGAACTGATTGTTTATAATTAATCCCATATATTCCAAAATAAATCTTATTTAAGTCGTGGTGACCTTGACCTTGGAGATATTGACGTAATTCTTTCGTGCGACACACCGTCCCATGATGGTGAACAAATGTGCCAAATGATTTTAAATCTCACAATAAATGACATAGTTATGGCCCAGACAAGCCCATTAATAGCCATTTTTGACCTTTGAACTCAAAGTGTGACCCTGACCTTGGAGATGTAATTCTTTCGCGCGACACACCGTCTAATGATGGTGAACAAATGTTTCAAATTATTTTAAAATCTCACAATGATCGACAAAGTTATGGCCGGGACAAGCTTGTTCCGCCCGCCCGCCAGCCCGCCCGCCCGCCCGCCAACATTCGTCAATCTAATAACCAGTTTTTTCCTTCGAAAAACCTCGTTAACAACGATTATCTATTTATAGTTACACAGTATGTATGAAGATTGGAGTACAATAATTCGGAAAACCTGGTTAACAACGATTATCTATTTAAAGTTACACTGTATGTATGAAGATTGGAGAACAATAATTAAAGAGACACTCATTCTTCATATTCATAAAAAAAAAGGCAAGCAATTTGAGTTTACTGATTAAATCATTAAGAGTGAAAGGTCTTAAATATTAACGGACTGAACACAATCATAACATTTAAGCGAGCAGATGAATAATGCACTTGCTAAAAAGATCAACTCTTTTTTTAGGGAACAAAATCTTAATGATCTAGAATAAGTGCTATATCCCAAGAAGAACTCGGTCAAATAACTTGGTCAGTGGACAATGTCCACTAGACATTGAAAATACACAAAAGAACACTGAACTATGACCAATCACAACACTTTTACACAGTAATCGAAATAAAATATTTAAACCAGTAAACAGTTCAAAACAGCATAATTTATTAATCGAACAATCAAGAAATTTGCACTAAACTGGTATGAAAATTGCTGTTAAAACTAATATTTTAAGAAACTGATAGTTAAGAGTGACAGTGACAGAAGAATATCCATCAATATTTAAACTAGACACACTGGTTACGAATCAATGAAATACTTTACAGTTCTTCTCAATGGACAGCAGGGAGGGCCTCTTCAGGAGTCAGGACATCAGTGAGCATTTCATGAATTTGGAACCAAAAATAATCTCTAGTGTGTTAACCGTGTAAAATTTTGACAACGGACAATGCATGTTTAACAATGGGCAAAATGTCATCACAAAAGCTAACAGTCAACACATTGTGTTAGTGTTAGCTAAGAAGAACATATTAAGCTAGGTGCATATGTGTATGAATTAACAGAGCAGTGTGAACAGGGTTTTTATTCAACATACTAGTATTAGTAAATAGGCTGTTTCACTATAATAATACAATCAAAAGTGTACACATTTAATCTTCTGAAAAGAAACTTGTTGACTAAACAGGGGTTTTTATTTGATAAAAGCAAAATACTTTGTCAAGTGCATACTCACAATGAGGGTATTGTTCTAAGTCTATATATGTTTCCGACATCACTTAGTTAGGATTGAACACTTCTCACAATCAACCGACCAGCTGTCAATAATCTTCCTTGTTAAAAAGAACACTAATGGTTTTGAAGCAGCGGTTAAAGTGTGCTGACATGACTAAGTATTAAAATCTTCCTGCTGCAGTACATAGATGGTGTATATGTAGAGGATGAATATTAAATTCTTACAATTGTAATGTTATCATAGCAAATTCAACTAAAAGCTTCTATATATTTTACAATTTTGGTGTTTTAAACTTCAAATTGGCATTGATAAGTCAATGTTAACTTCATAATGTAGTATCCCTGTTTTATGCAAAGTTACTATTGATGAAAATATTAAAATAAGTACATGTAATTTCCATGTGAGTCAGCAAATTAGAATTTTATCAAATAATATATTATGTTAAAAGGTACTACATGTTGTGTATAGATGATTGCTGCCGAATGTAGTTTAACCCTTTACCACTTAGATACACTTTCAAATTGACTCATTTGAAGTCCATTTGAAAGTTAAATTAAATACAATACATTTCTTACTAGTTTTAAGTTTTAAAGGCTTCATTTCCAACCATGAGCCACTGATAAGCAGCAAACAGCATAAAACCTGAAGAGCCTGCGAGTTACTCGCAGGCTGTTCAGGTTGTATGATGGTTGCAAAAGCCATTTCCACTTTGCTTCTTATTTGGGAAAGGGTTAGCAACACCAAGAACATTACAAAAACATAACCTAGCGGAAATATAATTACAGAACAAGTTCATTTTTCTGGTATTATACATGATAGAAAAATGCTGTAGTATACTATCAATAACATAATGATTTCAGCACATTTTAAATATATTGCGTCAATAAATGGTATATAAAACTGTGTCCACTGGGATCTCTTTTATTTCAAGTGGCATGATATTAAGACACTTGATTGAGGTTTAAAAATATATTAGCTAGATCTCTAATGTACGTTGCCATAGAGGTGACATTTACTCCTCTTTTGTTTTAAATGCAATCCTCCTTTTCTATCTTGTTCCCACGACATAATAACTCGATGGAACAAGTTAGCTATGTCGTGGGAATGACTTACTAAGTCGACATAAAACAATATACTGCACTCCTCTTTTATTTAGTTTTGCACTCCTCTGTTTTCTATATTGATTTTTCCCTGCACTAAGTAAGCCGTTCCCACCACATAGCTGACTCGTAACATTCCCACGAAAAATAAGTCGATCCCTTCAGTCGTTTAGCTGACAGCCAATAACCACATTAGCTAAAACTATTTTTAGAGGACCAAAATACAAGATGCAAGGAATATACTAAAGCAAAGAATATTTAACAGTCATTTTGTTATACAAATTGTGTGAACCTCTTTTTGTGACCAGCTTATACAACTGCATTCAAATTTAAACCACTGTTGTAGAGAATCACTATGCATTTACAACATTAGACATAAATTTACAAAACCTAAGTGACAAGCCCGTTCAGAATATAACATGTATAAGAAGTTTTTGGTCTGTCTAAGTGTTTAACCCTTTGCATGCTGGGAAATTTGTCGTCTGCTAAAATGTAATCTGCTGAATTTCTAAAATTAGCATTTTCTTCAATTTTTTTTCAAAGAATACTATCAGAATAGCAAACAGTTTGGATCCCGATGAGACGCCACGTTCTGTGGCGTCTCATCTGGATCCAAACTGTTTGCAAAGGCCTTTAAAATTCGGTTCCCGCACTGAAAGGGTTAAAAGGATGTGGTCCATGGAGTGTGGAATGTAATCTAGACTTCAGGATCATAACTAACATTAAGGATGTTAGTCAACATAAACAATTATAAACCTATTGGCTTTGCATGTTGGGGGCACTGATGGTGCATAGTATGTTGATACTTATAAAATCTACATAAACCATGTGACCCTTAACCATTCAGACCAAGTTTAATTTGACTAAGTTAAACAAAATATAGCATTTATAGTGTCTATAAGCTTTTTCTAAGAATTAAAATGGTAACCTAAGTTTTTAATACACTTAACTTAGAATTGACAGTTTTTGTGATATTGCTATGATACAAATTCGGACCAATTAATCATAAGGGTAGCTTCTAAAGTTTCAACAATTTTTGCGTAACCTTTAACCTGTTGACCAGTTTTTATATCCATTGACCCAAATTTTACCGAGACCTAAATATTTTTCAGATAAACAGTTTTATTTCTATAGTGAAATTATGTGCATGAATTCGCTTGGAATATGTTTTAATTTGCCATATCTTAATGTCGGAGTTTGCTTTACTAGATCTGTACTGTAACTGTGATCTACTTTTAGTGATTTTTTTCACCCAATTGGGAAGGGGTCCGGTACACATGCCCTTGAGAATTTTTCGCGTCATTAAATCATCAGATTGGGAAAAAATGAGTCGCAAAATCTTCCAATTGGGAAAATCAAGTTGTGAATTGTACCAATTGAACAATGGTATTTTAATGAATTTGCCTACACCATCTTAAACTTGTACAACTGTTTCCAGTGTTTCATGGGCACCATTGCTCGGTGCATGACTTTGTCATCAACAGTCTCAAGTATCATAGGACTTGCACAAATAGCTTCAACATGTTCGTCGTCAATCTGCATTTGGCTACTGTCATCTTGGACAATATTTGTTGCAATTTGTGTGTGGTGTTGTCATGAAAACACATTTATTTATGCAAGATCATGAACAAAGTCCCAAAAATATCAAAAGTGTGAAATTTTAGTCACAATCTCCTCAAAATGTTACAAACAATAGTAACATAGAAATTGTAAAATTATGTTTCTATGCATAGATATAGTACAATATTATCATACTTTCTTTGGCTGGGCACTTTTGCTTTCAAAAAATAAAATCATATATCATATGAGCAACATTATTCTGACAGGTTAACTACATGTATTGTCAATGATCCATAGTCAATACTTTTGACAAACACTAAAACGTTGTCTATGTTATGTCTATTGTTTGGTTTGACACATTAGTAATACATTGAATTTAGTTATCTTGTGAAAAATATGAGCCATATACTGTTTCCAAGTTTAAACCCTTTGTCAATAACTATTGTTCCATGTCACATGCCTGCAGGAGTCCCTACAAATCATAAATACTTACAATGTCTGAAATGTTAAAAGGATCTTTTCACGTTTTGGTAAATTGACAAAACTGAAAAAAGTTGTTTCAGATTCGCAAAGTTTTTTTGTTTTTTTTTTATATTTGTGAGGAAACAGTTATACTGAACATTAACCATGGTCTAATATAGCCATTATATGCATCTTTTCACAAATTAACAAGATGCGTTTGTGAAACACAATGTCCCCCTATATGACGTTTGACCTTGTAGGATGACCTTGACCTTGACCCTTCACCACTCAAAATGTGCAGCTCCATGAGATACACATGCATTTCAAACATAAAATTGCTAGCTTCAATATTGCAGAAGTGACATTACATGAGCAATTTTGAGCCATATATTTGACCTTGAAGGATGACCTTGACCTTTTACCACTCAAAATGTGCAGCTCCATGAGATACACATGCATGCCAAATATGAAGCTGCTATCTTAAATATAGCAAAAGTTATTGCAAAATGTTAAAGTTGGCGCAAACCAACCAACCAACAGACCAACCAACGGACCAACAGACCAACAGACGGGGCAAAAACAATATGTCCCCCACTACTATAGTGAGGGACATAAAAACCTGAAAATTATAAAGCTTTGCAACGCGAAACGATTGAATAATTTGGAGAGTTCAGTTGTTGTTGTTTAATTTTGTGAATCTAGAAGATTGCTTGTATAAAGTATAATATACACCTCTTATCTACACTTGACAGGATGGCTGAGCGGTCTAATTGGTTTTTACTACAGGACTCAAGGGGTCACCGGTTGGAGCCGTGTAACGGGCTACTTTTTTCCTAATTTTAAATTTTATTCTTGATTTTTTAATGGAGCTTTTTAGATCCAATATTTACATTTATCAATATAAAGCATTTAATGACAAACTTCCAAACATGCTAAAATCTGTGAAAAGGCCCTTTTAATGCATTTCATGAAAATGCAATTTAATCAATTTGAAAAGAAATGATTCAAACAATATTTAAACTTATAAATGGATAAGAATACAAAATCAACTCCTAATTGCTGCACTTGTCTCGCTATCGGTCATCACTACATTAATTACTTATGCCTTTTCAGTGTCGTCACATGATCTTTCTTATTCGATGCTATTCCCCTTGTAAAAGTGCATGCTTTAATCTTACCGTAATTTCTTTAGAGTGAATCTAGACTGACATTTTTTATCAAAGGATCTCAAGTTTTACAATACGATTTTCTTATGGTTTAATGCAATGGTGTGGTTTATAAGCCGTGCTTACATTACAACACTGGTTTCACCAGTTATAAACTTGTTATTCCTTACTGACAGACAGATGGACAGACTGATAGGCGGACTGATAAACTGACGCACGGACTATGTCAAAACTATATCACTCCGCCTTGTGCATTTAAACAAGTATGGCCTGTTACCTGAGTAGGAAACCCAATTTGCAAAATCAGAAATACAAACAAAAAACAGCAACATATATTGCGCTTTTGAATGTAAAATGTATGTATGTTTTTGACAGTGTTAAGCTTAAAAGTTCATGTCAAACAGTTTAGAAAGGCTGTTTTTTTGTAACACATTGTGAATATATATTTGAACTGTAAAATGCTTGCATCAAAACTGTGAGATGGCTGACCCAGGCCACAATCAAAGACGTTAAAAAGGCCCTACAACATTTTCATGGTTTTGATTGCAGAATAACTCCATGATTTATTGCAGTGTAGCCACATGATTTATCCCAAAACATCCTTTAATTTTATACTTTGTCTACAGTAAATAGGTGGTGGTGGTGGTAGAGTGATAATTAATGAAAGCAAAGATAAAAATGATAATGTTAATTGCAGTTGAATTTTAAATTTGTTAAAATTCACTTAAGACTACAATTTAGACCATAACGTTTGCTCAAGACAATTTTATAAGGCTTGTATCGAGATATGAAAACCATTGAAACAAGGGCTGTTTGTAAAACCTGCATGCCCCCCATATGGGCTGTGCGTTGTACTGGCAGCCATTGTGTGAATACGTTTTTTGTCACTGTGACCTTGACCTTTGACCTAGTGACCTGAAAATCAATAGGGGTCATCTGCGAGTCACGATCAATGCACCTATGAAGTGTCATGATCCTAGGCAAAAGCGTTCTTGAGTTATCATCCGAAAATCATTTTACTATTTCAGGTCACCGTGACCTTGACCTTTGACCTTGTGATCTCAAAATCAATAATGGTCATCTGTGAGTCATGATCAATCTACCTATGAAGTTTAATGATCCTAGGCGTATGCGTTCTTGAGTTATCATCCGGAAACCATTTTACTATTTCATGTCACCGTGACCTTGACCTTTGACCTAGTGACCTCGAAATCAATAGAGGTCATCTGAGAGTCATGATCAATCTACCCATGAAGTTTCATGATCCTAGGCGTATGCGTTCTTGGGTCACCGTGACCTTGACCTTTGACCTAGTGACCTTAAAATCAATAGGGGTCATCTGCAAGTCATGATCAATGTACCTATGAAGTTTCATGATCCTAGGCCCAAGCGCTCTTGAGTTATCGTCTGACAACCACCTGGTGGACGGACCGACAGACAGACAGACACATTTTACTATTTCGGGTCACCATGACCTTGACCTTTGACCTCAAAATCAATATGGGTCATCTGCGAGTCATGATCAATCTACCCATGAAGTTTCATGATCCTAGGCCTAAGCGTTCTTGAGTTATTATCCGGAAACCATTTTACTATTTCGGGTTACCGTGACCTTGACCTTTGACCTAGTGACCTCAAAATCAATAGGGGTCATCTGAGAGTCATGATCAATCTACCTCAGCCCGTCTGTAGATCTGCCAAAGTCATTAGCACTTTTCTATGGAATTCCATAGAAAATATTATGGAATTCTACGGAAATAGATGAAAATCCATGGAATTTGATGGAATTCCATCCACTTGCCAATTTTCCATCTGAAGCTGTTATGGAATTCCACGGAATCTCGACTTAAATTCCATGCATTTCCACGGAATGTATGGAAAACACCATGGAAAGTTGGACTTAGCCATTTTTTTCAACGGAAATCATTATGGAAAATAACTTATACATTTTCTTGGATGGAAATCAATGGAAAATAACTTAGAAAATTTTCGCTGGTTGTCTGAAATGTATTTGTAGTTTAATACATGTATGAATTTATTTGCATCATGTATTTTGTATTTAAAATAATATGCAATAAAGATAATTATAAATTTGTTCTAGAAATTGGAACAGTTCTGGAACTGTTCCATATTTGTGTTCTAAAACGTATGTTCTGGAATTGTTCCAAAACAGTTTTTTTAGAATAAATCCAGAACATTTGTGGAAAATGGCTTAGGACTGAAACTGTTCCAATAATTTCAAGAACCTTTTTAGAACATTTCAAGGACAAAATATGGTCAAAAATTTCTAAAAATGTTTTAAAATGCAGTTCTAGAACACATCTAGAACGCTTTAAGAACCAGTAAGTTCTACAAAAGTTCTAATGGGGAATAAGAACACATATAGAACACCTTACACTTACAAATAGCCAAATATACTTCATAGTAGCGACAGCAGCAGCAGCAGTAGTAGTAGTAGTTGTAGATGTAGTAGCTGTATTAGTAGTAGTAGTTGTTGTTGTTGTAGTAGGTGTTGTTGTTGTAGTAGATGATGTAGTAGCAGTAGTGTTTTTTATATCAGTAGAGGTTGTGGTGGTAGTAGTAGTAGTAGAAGTAGTAGCATTAACAGTTTCTGTAGCAATAGTAGTAGCAATAGAAGTAGCAGTAGTAGCAGTTGTTGCTGTAGTAGCAGTTGTTGCTGCTGCTGTTGCTGCTGTTGTTGTTGATGCTGTTGTTGCTGCTGTTATTGTTGCTGTTGTTGTTGGTGGTGGTATTGTTGATGCTGTAGTAATTAAAGTAGTAGTTCTGCAGAAGTAGGAGTAGTTGTTACTTTCAAAGCAATTTCTACAAGTTTAAATTCCTTAACCCTGTCCAAGTGGTATACACACTGTTTTTTCTCAATATCAAACTCAGCCAGTCCAGGTTGTCAAATAACAATCTATCTGATAAGCCAAGCATGTGTTGTACATCAGATGTTGGGTATGTTTGCTGCAAATCTATTGGTTATAAGATATTACAGCCTTTTCTAATTGGCTGATTTCAAATACAGAAAGTTTACCTGTTAGATTGAAACATGAAACATGGTGGACAATGTACTGGTTTAACTTGTTAAAATAAAGTTAAAGAAATTTAACAAACAGAAGAGTTCATTAGTTTTTCCATTAAAAACACTTTCTTAAAATACTTATGTATTTATATCATTTGGAAAGTGACATGAAATATTGCTAAAGAGTGATGCATACAGTGTTTGAGCAGTCTGTCTAGGAATAGAACAACAACTGAAGGTTTGTGATTTTTATTATTTCTAAATATTCCTTTAAATTTAATCTTCTTATGACATTATTGTAGACCTTTTTATGTGATATTTGAGGTTTTAGTATGGCAAATATTAGTTTAAAAGCAGCTGTCACCCAAATTTTCACTTAGTGGAGTTTGCAGGTTGAAAAAGGAAGTAATAAGACCTATGTGGAGAAATTAATAATGTTGAATGTAGTATCGGAATTTTATCATGCAAGGTTATGGAACTGCAGGCTAAGGAAGTTTTGTACTGTGCATGTTGAGCACTCAATGCTCATTAATGGTGTTAATGTTTATTATTATCCCCCGCCATAGGCGGAGGGATATTGTTTTGGCGTTGTCTGTCCGTCCTTCCATCCTTCAGTCTGTCCGTCTTTCCATCCGTTCATAGCCATATCTTGGAAGTGCTTCGGCAGATTTCACTGAAACTTGGTATGAGTATGTATATGGATAAGAGGATGATGCATGCCAAATGGCATTGTACACCAATAGTTAATAACAGAGTTATGGCCCTTTGTATCTTGAAAAAATGCTTTTTTGTGTGTCCAAGGCCATATCCTGGAAGTGCTTTGGCGGATTTCATTGAAACCTGGTTCGAGTATATATATGGATAAGAGGATGATGCACGCCAAATGGAATTGTACACCATCTGTTAAAAATGGGGTTATGGCCCTTTGTATCTTTAAAAAATGCTTGTTTGAGTGTCAAATATAATACTTATGTGTCCAGAAGCATGTTGGCGGGGGATATCAATTCAACGGATTTGCTTGTAAATAAAAAATTAAACCAATGGAATTGGTTTTTAGGTATCTGAGTGTGCATTATCATACCAATAGAATTACACATCATTCTAATTATAGCAATAATAAATTTGTACTAATCATACCAACAAATTAAGTTATGCTTTATGCTTAGTGCTTTGCGATGTATTCACTTCGTTTTTAGTTCTCTTTCTAAAGACCATTTAACAACTTAAAATTTAAAACAATTCATGAATTACGTTCCCTATACATTTTCATTATGTGCTTTAATTAACATTGACCAGTTGATGGAAGATACTGCAGAGTTTGGCAGGGAAATAATCCAACAGCATTAAGCGGCTCTTTAAGCGCATTTACCTCTAGAGGACTTACAGGGCCACAAATTCATGGTAAATATTGTCATGCCCTGGGCTAGATAAGTTATTTAATATTAACCACCTGAAAGTATTTTGTCTTTTTGGAATTCAATATATTGGTCTAAGTCAGTTACACTTTTCTGGATCCTGGGATAACTTTAAAAGTTCTAAGTATTTTTTCATGAAACTTGAAACATGAACAGATGACAATAAGGACATTTTGCACGTCATTTCATGTTGTTTATAATGCAAGAATTCTGGTTGCTATGGCAACAAATATATTTAACAAACTTAAAATAGTGAAGTTTAACAGGTAGGGGACCATATTGCTTTGCAATCTCTTGTTATAGTTTAAATGTAAATAACTCTTTGCTTTAGACATTTTTATGATTTTTTTATTCTGTAGAGCACATGTGAGCAGTATACAATGTACCTCATACCAAAAAGGACCCGGAGGCAGTGACTGGTGTTCAATATTCTCAGAAGAAAAGGAAAATGGCAGTGGAAGACTTGGACAAACATTTTTTTAAACTAGCCTCTGTGTTAAGCCTGGCAGTCTGTGGCTGGTGACATGTTTTATTTTGGTTACTTCTTGTATAAAAAAGACCAGTTATTTATTTTGTGAATTGTATTTTGTGTTTGTTTTTTGTCTTACTTTATTTGTTTGTTTTTTTAATTTAGGAATTTGAAACTTGGATAATTGAATTAAGTCCGTGTTCAACAGTACTGAGCATAGTATAATAAATAACAAATTTACAACAGTTGTTAATTTGTTATGTATTATTATTAACTATGCTCAGTACTTGAATACTGGCTGTCTGCATGGGAATTTGTTTTCTAGAAAGTTTGTTTCAGACTTAAATATTTGAAGTTAACCTTCGGAACTTTTCTAGAATTGTACTGGAACACATCAACTAGAACTGAACTTCTGTTATCATACTGAAAGTGTTCTAGAATTAATAAGGAACAGTTGTTGAACGTTAAAATTTATGAGAAAAAACTCTAGAACAATTGTGCGTGATGTGTGTGTGCATGTAATTGTGTGTGTTTTTGAACATGTGTGAGAAAGGAAGTATACTTGTCATAAGAGAAATGTAAAATTCTACTTCTATGTTTTATATTGTGCCTTTTATAAGTTTTTCTGTTCTCACCTGTATATGCGTGCATGTTTATGGATGTGTTTTTGAATGTGTGCATGCATGCCTGTGGTTAAGAGAGTTGGTACTTTATGAAAATGTAAAACCACTCATTTTTGAATATGTACTGTGACTGCATGTGTGTGGTTAATGATTGATGCCAGATCTTGTTCTTGTTTAACTTCTATGATGAAACCTTTAGTTACATTCACATTTGTTTATCAAAATCAATAAAATGCCTTTGATCTATAATCTGTTGTTTTTTTTCTATTTTATTCCAGCTTTTTATTAAATTCCATAGCTTTTCACGGAATTCCATGGCATTCTATGGAATTCCACGGCATTCTATGGAATTCCAAGGCGTTCTATGGAATTCCACGGCGTTATATGGAATTCCACGGCATTCTATGGAATTCCTCGGCATTCTATGGAATTCCACGGCATTCTATGGAATTTCACAGCATTATATGGAATGCCACGGAATTCTATGGAATTCCACGGCATTTTATGGAATTCCATCCCATATCAAGTCTCCCTTCTGTTTTTTTCACTTCTCCATTGATTGCATGGAATCGGATGGAAAGTTAGTGCCAATACTCCACGGAATTCCATTTAACGATTTCCATAGAATTCCATATGATTCCACGGCAGATCTACAGACGGATGAAGTTTCATGATCCTAGGCATATGTGTTCTTGAGTTATCATCCGAAAACCATTTTCCTATTTCGGGTCACCGTGACCTTGACCTTTGACCTAGTGACCTCAAAATCAATAGGTTCATCTGGAAGTCATGATCAATCTACCTATGAAAATTCATGATCTTAGGTGTATGCGTTCTTGAGTTATCATCCGGAAACCATTTTACTATTTTGGGTCACCGTGACCTTGACCTTTGACCTAGTGACCTCAAAATCAATAGGGGTCATCTGCGAGTCATGATCAATCTACCCATGAAGTTTCATGATCCTAGGCGTATGCGTTCTTGAGTTATCATCCGGAAACCATTTTACTATTTCGGGTCACCGTGACCTTGACCTTCGACATATTGACCTCAAAATCAATAGGGGTCATCTGCGAGTCATGATCAATGTACCTATGAAGTTTCATGATCCTAGGCCTAAGCGTTCTTGAGTTATCATCTGACAACCACCTGGTGGACGGACGGACCGACCGACAGACCGACCGACCAACAGACAGACCGACATGAGCAAAGCAATATACCCCCTCTTCTTCGAAGGGGGGCATAAACATTTGAAATTAATGTTGTAAATTTCATGCTTATAACTCATTTCATCCTATTTCAAGAATTAAATCACCCTATTTTTCAAAGTCAATGGATGAAAACCCTATTTCCCAAATAATAATCTGGAGCACTGCTTCCATATTGCAATTACTTTACAACAACAAGCATCCATAATTCTAACTATTGACTTAACATCCTGCACCTTGCAGATATTGTTAATTGTTGGTGTGAAATCTACTTATGTTGACATGGAAGGCAGATGCAAAAAACATGAACATGCGAAAAACATAAACATGCGCAATTATATCTGCCACTAATTTACTCGCTGAATACAATTGTGGTAAGAAATCTAGGTCAAAACCTCTGGATAAGACAGCTGCAGTACAACACGAGGGTCAACACACATCCTTGTTGACTGCAAGTACTTAGAGAGTGGATTGGTGGGAAAAGCATTTAATTAGGATTGCATCCGCTTTCTGAATAAGTGCCTCTTGACTCTTGAAAACATGTTAAATATTATTAAGCACAAATCTTTCACCATCACATGATAAAGATACATAATTATGTATCTTGACAATCTATTATACAAATTACCATGTGAGCTGGTAGGGTGTTAATAGTTAAGCAGGACTTTTAACAAACATGATGAGACAGCATACTTGCACAAGAAACAGCTTTTAAGATACGCTGTATAGATCAGTATGGTACTGTCTGTAATTGGTCACTAGCCTTTAATAAATAAAATACACAATTTTGGATAGAATTGCAATTGTATAATTTAATATGAAAAACTAGACATATCATGTGCACTGTGACCAATGTGTTACAATTGTCATGATTTAAGATAAGCAAAAAACTAAAAACCTGATAGTATTAATCCAGGCCATTTAGGCCTGACTGGCCTTGAAGTTATACAAGAAAAGACACAAGGGCGATAAAGGTCCTATGGCGCTTATCTAAGACTTTATGGAACTTAAGAATTATGAGCAGGGATTTTTCGCAAGGTTTACCAAAACATGTTTAAAGAAAACTGCCCCATCATCTGGCAGCCATTTTTTGAAAACAAAAATCATGCCAAGAAATAATAATAGCACAATTTGTGTTCATGTGTTTATAAACTTTAACAATGAGTGTGTTATGGTAAACAAATGTGACTGCTGGAGTCGTCATTTTGTATTCCTATTGCCAAAAAAAAGCTGCTGCGCCTCATTATCCCCACGCTTTTTGAAAAAAAGGTGGGGATATTGTGGTGATCTCCGCCGTCCGTCCGTCCGTCCGTCTGTCCGTCCGTCCTGGCCACTATCTCCTCCTACACTAAAAGCACTAGAACCTTGAAATTTACACACATGGTAGCTATGAGCATATGTGCGACCCTGCACTATTTGGAATTTTGATCTGACCCCTGGGTCAAAAGTTATAGGGGTTGGGGTGGGGCCGCGTCAGAAATTATCACTCATTTTTTTAGGTTATTTTACATTTACTTCTTTATTTCTACACCGATTCACTTCAAATTGATACTGGACCTCACCTATGACAATACGGTCAATCTCAACCATGCATGGCCCCATTCCCAACCCTGGGGGGCCCCGCCCACATAGGCCACACCCACCAAAAATTTCCATTTACTATAATTTTTTCATTTCTACACGGATTCACTTCAAATTGATACTGAACTTTTGTTATGACATTAGGGTCAATCTCAACTATGCATGGCCCCAATCCCAACCCTGGGGCGCCCGCCCACATAGGCCACACCCACCAAAAAATTCCATTTACTATAATTTTTTCATTTCTACACGGATTCACTTCAAATTGATACTGAACTTCTCTTATGACATTAGGGTCAATCTCAACTATGCATGGCCCCATAACCAACCCTGGGGCCCCGCCCACATAGACCACACCCACCCAAAATTGCCTTTACTATAATTTCTTCATTTCTACACCGATTCACTTCAAATTGATATTGAACTTCTCTTATGACAATACAGTCAATCTCAACTATGCATGGCCCCATTACCAACCCTGGGGCGCCCCGCCCACATAGACCACACCCACCCAAAATTGCCTTTTACTATAATTTCTTCATTTCTACACCGATTCACTTCAAATTGATACTGAACCTCTCTAATGACAATACGGTCAATCTCAACTATGCATGGCACAATTACCAACCCTGGGGCGCCCTGCCCACATATGTCACACCCACCCAAAATTGCCTTTTACTATAACTTCTTCATTTCTACACCAATTCACTTCTAATTGATGATGAACTTCTCTTATGACAATACGGTCAATCTCAGCTATGCATGGCCCCATTACCAACCCTGGGGCACACCTAGGTCAAACATTCGGCGTGGGGATACGCGTCGGCCTCTGCCGCGCCATTTCTAGTTGCAGTTTTTGTTTTTTTTAACAGACAGGAACCGAATTTCACTAAGCCAATAAATAATTATATTTCATCTAGATAATTAACTAACAACACCCTAATGCAGTTTTAGTGTCACAAAAATCCAATAAATGGTTTTCTGTAAAATCATAGTATTGAGCAAACATGTATGTTAACAATCTTTGAATTATCCTAATTGTTTGATATGAAATAAGTGGTTGCATTTTATTCTTAAAGGGGCATATTTACGTTTTGGCAAATTCACACAATTTACAAAAATTGTTTCAGATTCGCAATGTTCGTTGAAGTTATGATATTTGTGAGGAAACAGTAATACTGAACATTTACCATGCTCTAAAATATCCATTATATGCATCTATAATGCTTTGCAACGCGAAACGATTGAATAATTAAGAGAGTTCTGTTGGTGTTGTTATACAGTACAGGCACCGTGTACTTAAACAAATGCCACTCGCCGCAGTGTTCATTTCACTGTGTTCGCTTACCTATTAAACACCGCGATGGGTGTTCAGATCAAATGTTGCGGGGGCCGTTAGCGATAAGGCGAACACCGCGGACCCATAATATCTACAGCGGTGTTCATCGTGTTCGCTTTAAATAAAATAATTGAACAGGAACATAATGAATTAATCCCTTTTATTTAAAAGTGATAATTAATAATGTATTTCACACCCATGCCCATGACAGTGTTTTCTGTCTTTTTAAACACCGTGTTCGCACCTAGCTGTAGGATACCGCACCTGCCATGGAGGAGTGTTAATTGAGTGTTTGATTATTCAGTGAACAGTATGAAGCCATGGAGAACTCATAACTGATTGTAGTAATCGTATTATCCCGAGTCCTTGGTTCCCCAATACATACGTGTCATCTGCAACTTTTCCTATCTTTATCCATTACTCGATAATCCCATATATCATACATGCCATACGTCCCGGATTGTCCGGGACAGTCCCGGAAATGAAGAACTTGTCCCGCTGTCCCGGAAATCTGTCAAATGTCCCGGAATTGACAAAATCCATTTATACATGTACCTAATCTTAGGCTTAACTGCACCTCGAATCTGTGTATATCTGCAGCGTCTCCATGACAATGCCTACCCGAATAGGCAGACTACGCTACGAGTCAAAATCGATCAATTAACAGGGGTCCTGTTATCATATCGATTGTCTCACGTTCGCGGTCAAACCGAAAAGGCGGCATTGTTTAATGTGGTTGTTAATTGACTTTAATCTACTACGTCATTATTTCCCGCTGCGTAAGGGCAAAGGATAGTTGTTCACACATGTGAAGTCCAACATCGCTGAGTGAAAAATTAAAAGCAGTTTATGTTCGCACGTTTCTAATGTGTGACTGTCCGGATTTTAAGTTGACGATCTACCGGTACTGTTTTGTTGTATTTGTTTTATTGTGATTGGTTGTATGTATTGTGAATTGATTTGAGTTGACGATCTACCGGTACTGTATTGTTGTAATTTTTATTACATAAATGTTATAAATGAATAGATTTCTAAAGGCGTATCAACAACTACGCGTTACACACCGGTCTTAATAACACTAACGCAGTGACGTCACCATCTATGTTTAGAACGCTTACACTGAAAACACGTGGCTTGTATCTAGTAACGGAAGTAGTAATGTTTAATTTGACGTTAATAGATCAAGTGTATTTCGGATAGGCTTTCGAACTTTTGCAATTAACGATGCGAAACAAAAAAAAACGCACCAAAAATGCATATGTCTATAAATATCGCTACATTTTATACATGTCCCGGAAAATCGGCAAAAGTCCCGGACAATTTAACTCAATGTCCCGGAATTGGTCTGAAAAATTATGGCATGTATGCCATATATGCCCAATTTCCATGTTTAAAATCAAATAATGGGTGGGTAATATACACGATAAGAGTCATAAACACAAACGTTTGCAATTTTTGAAAGTATCAAACAAATTTCGGCATATGATTCTATTTAAAAATTTGATGAAATAAGCGCCCAATCAGGACAGTTATATTGCAAAATGCGTACATCATCTGACACGGTTTGCACGCGTCGTGTACAGCTATTTAAGGTTACAATTTCTACATGAAATAAATGAATTTCTTTGTCCAGAAAAAGTGCGCAAAAATTGGCGTGGGTGTATTCATTTGTAAATAAAAAATTGTAGCGGGTACAACATTGAGATTAAATTTCCCTTAAAAGTTTAGTTGTGAATTTCAACTAAAGTACTGGGATATCTCCGAATCATTTGGTATTGACATTTCCTCTTAATAAAATATAAAACCACATCGTAACCATTACGCTGTATTCATTATTGAAACAATTATTGTATAATGTATACTGACTGCACACAAGTGTCGTAACATACTGATGCGATACGTAAATTCGAACAGTACTTAATTCGGACACAAGTAAATAAATGATTTAATACTCTCTTGATTTCTTTGAAACTCAATATTTGTTGTTAAAAAGGGCAATTGCATTGATTTACACAATATGAGTTAATGGTATTGATCTTATAAGCGCTTTATTTACTTTTTCGACTTTACGTACTGTCCGTTTTTAAGTACGCATACATGTTTACATACGTGTAATATCTACATGTAGTATATGATTTTTTTTTTTGTACATTTACATTTAAAACGCGGTCAGGCGTTTTTGTTTAAGTACACGGTGCCTGTACTGTATTGTGTGACACAACGAGGATTGCTTATATTAAGCATAAAATACTTCAGTCAATATATCAACAAGGATGGCCGAGTGGTCTAAGTGTTAGACTTTTACTCCAGGGGTCAGTGGTTTGAGCCCAGTTAAGGGTCACTTTTTTACTGGAACTGTTAGACTTTTACTCCAGGGGTCAGTGGTTGGAGCCCAGTTAAGGGTCACTTTTTACTGGAACTTTCTAGATCAAATGTTTGCTTTATCAATATAAAACTTTTAATGACAAACTACAATCAGGGTTGTCATTATGATTGTAAACAAAGGATTATTTTGGAAAAGTAACTGATTGGGCTGGGGGTCAAGGGGCCGCCTAGGCCCCTTGTAGGTCCAGGGCAAGGCTCTGTTAGGGGGTCAGGGGGGCGAAGCCCCCCGACCGAAAACGAATTATAGACATTTTAGGGACAAAATACTGCTATTCTCAGAGCATAAAAAAGTTAATGATGTCTAAAAAGAACAGAAAATTTTAAGATTTTCACATTTTTAGTATACTGTACAATGTAAAAACATATTATATTGATATATCTTTGCATGTTTCAATTCTATCAATTACCCGATAATTCAGTATTATTACGATTTCTTTTTTTTTCAAAACCAAATTACGGCCAATATTGACGATGAATGTCGTCCGCCATTTAACGCAAGTGCATATACAAATTGAATTGTGGGATTGGGGAATTCCAGTTGAACATGAGTGAATCACGTGACGCGATTTGAGAGCATTGAGAACAGTTTTATAATTCACAATAATGGCGACGAGGATGAGATTTTATCTTGGTAGAAAATCGAAGAGCATTTTTTAATATGTGGAAAAATTTTCTTTAACTAAGAAAACTAGTTCATTACGCTCTACAGTGCTACATTCGTTGAAATACGGTCAGTAATAATCTGTGAAATGTACAGCTATTTGATACAGTTTCACGTGGGGTTGGCGTGTATTCGGCTGCCTGAGCGCTGATTGGTTGACGTGCTTACCAAGAAGAATTTGATTGACAGCTGGAAAAATCAATATTGGCCACTCGCTGAGAAATTCATTGAAAACAGTAGTTCTTAGGCCGAGTAAACGGACTGACTGAATGACCGGGTGTAGCTTTACTTTACTACTTTTATTCCTCGTCAATTATTGTCGGTTTAAGTGATCAAAACTTCTGATCGCAATTTTAAAGATTCGGGAAAAACAACCGATTTTCTGGCAATTTTAACCGATGAATTCGATCGGCAATCGGTTAATAATGACAACCCTTACAATATCTGCCAAAATCTGTGAAAACTCCCCTATACAGATCAGTATATACTTAATCTGATAAACAAATAATTCTACATTTAATAAGCGATAAACATTATTTTGTGGTTTTTTTATATAATGCTCTATTGAATAAGAGCGTTGCGTTTCTCACAGATCTGGTAATGAATGTAAAAGTAACAAGAGCTGTCACCATAGGATGACATATGCCCCTAGTAAACGCTTTGATAGAAGTTATAGCATTTTTCGAAACCTAAACGCAGATTTCGAAACCTAAATGTGGACCCTAAGTTCAAAGTCAAGGTCACAGGGGTCAAAATTTGTGTGCGTATGGAAAGGCCTTGTCCATATAAACATGCATACCAAATATGAAGGTTATATCTCAAGGGACATAGAAGTTATGAGCATTTTTCAAAACCTAAACGCAAAGTGTGCCGGAAAGAGGGACACATGGACAGACAGACAGACAGACAGTCAGATCACTATATGACCCCTTTTCTTCGAAAGGGGGCATAAAAATGAAGGTCTAAGGTGTCCTTGCAATTGTCCAAAGACAAACACCCTTGCATGAAACAAAGCTTGTCAACAATCATAATTGATGCAAGATAAAATATATCATTGATGGTTACTCTCAAACAGACAGACAATGAATGGACAGCGAATGGAAATAAAACATAAGGCAATGCCAGGAGCATGGATATTGACAACTATAATTAAAAAAAAATGGCCTGAGTGAAAGATTTAAATACAACATGAGGTAAACGTCAAGGTGAAAATAAAGATGGATAAATTTGGTGTGACAAGATTATAAACCTTCTGACTGAGTTCAAGTCCCAAATTTGGTCAATGTCATAGTCAAGACGAGGCAGGTGATTTTCGTGCATTGAGAGTGTTCATAACATCCATGTAAGTATTTAAGCATTGCAGGACGCGTAAATGATGGAATTCATGAAATTTAGCTAACCCTTTCCCATTCTAATGATTAGCAAATGGCTATGCGCAAACAGCATAAAACCAGAACAGCCTGCGAGTAACTGCGATTAAGAGGTTTTTATGCTGGTTGCTGCTAATCAGTATCTAAGGGCTGGAAATGAGGCCTTTAAAACTTGCATCTAGTTAGATAGGTATTTAATTTAATATATGTATATAAGCAGGGTTTGACATTAACTTTTTTTACAGCAAGACCGTCGGACCAGCTCCTCTTAAAATGTACTAGCCCGAAACTGATGTCTACTAGACCATAAATGACATAGCAAATTAACACAATTGTGTCATGTTATTGTTTAATCAGGATTTATCAGTAAATAATCAGTGAACACCAGATTTTTTTGATGCATAGAGTAAAACAATAAAATAAAACTTTTTTGTGAGCTTTTCTTCGTCAAATTCAAAACTGACTCGATTTTCCATGTAGAATAAAATTTTCGTGTTTCTTCATATTTACGTTTCGTGTAAGTTTAAGCGTCAGATTCTTTTTTATTAACTGATTTGTCGGATGTAAATCCGAACTTGAACAAAGCCATTCTTTAAAAATCATTAATATTCATTACAACTTATCCAATGGAAACAAGCAATTTCTGCAGGAAGCTCTCCTTTACGTCTAAAAATAGCGATGAACCATGTGAATTCTCCACGTTTATAGTCTTAAAGTTTATTTAAATACGCTAGTTTTGTTTTAATGTAAATTACAGAAACGAGAGTAATTTTACACATTAAAAATAAAGGTTTTCACAGCAGTTAGCAGGGCCGGTTCCAGAGAGGACCCAGTTGGGGGGGCACAAGAGTTGTTGCGCATATCTAGGGGGGTCCGGCATGCCCCCCCGGAAAATTTTTGGTTCCTAGATCGTCTGTGGTGCGTTTTTGGGCTATTTCCTGAGCAAAATAAAGACTATTTTTATACTTTATAATGGTGCTTTCAACATAAAGAAGTATAAGAAAATGCTGTGTATAAATAATGTTAATTTTTTATTTCCAATTGTGATTGGCATTCAATTGTTCAACAAGTAACAAATACAAAGAAACAAAAAAATCACAATGTTCAAACTGTTATCAGGAAAATGTACAAGCAATCACTCTCTTTAACTTAACACAAGTCATTGTCTTCATTGCTTAAATCAGACTCCAAAATACAAGGCAGTTTCATTTTGCTTGGATTCTGTCTTTCAAATTGCTTGACAATGTCACTAACATTCACATCAATGTCCCTGTGCACTGACATCAGACACAGACCAGTGAGTCTTTCTTCCCCCATTGTTGAACGACAGCTTGTTTTTACATTCCCTAACGTTGAAATGCTCATTTCGCATTCACAGCTTGTCACTGGAAATGTTGCTGTAATTTTTAATATTGTATAAATGTTTGGGAAAATCTGTCTATTGCATGCTTTTAATGCAGCACTTAATGTTGAAGGGGGGTTGGGATTATTTACCCACTTACACCTCCAGCACTCAATGTCTGCCTGAAGTGTTCCTGGTGAAGGGAGGTCATCTAAGTAGTACACTGCAACGCCGATATATCGCGGATCGGTA
This sequence comes from Dreissena polymorpha, assembly GCF_020536995.1. Classification (NCBI taxonomy): domain Eukaryota; kingdom Metazoa; phylum Mollusca; class Bivalvia; order Myida; family Dreissenidae; genus Dreissena; species Dreissena polymorpha. The sequence goes on along the minus strand of NC_068355.1, from coordinate 185,266,164 downwards.
TATCGCGCTGTCCAATATATCGCGCTTTGGCTATGGCTCCCAAAAATCCCAGGAGCATGATCACTAAATGACATGTTTAAATCTTTTTGCTAACATAACAAAAGACCGGTTCTAGCTAGTATTAACACCCTATGTTTCGCGGCTTACTATGGCACGCAGTGAAGCGTGAAAAACAGTTGATATGTGACAGCTGTGTTGTTTACACACGGCTGGGGTTGTTTTTAACACTTAAGAAATAATCAATTAGTGTCATTGCAAAGGTAATAATGGCAGTTTATTGGTATATAAATCGTTAAATTTCGGTCCTGGTCATGAATTTCTTTGTCCTGATAAAAAGCGCGCGAAAATTGGCGTGGGTGTATTTATTTGTAAATAAAAATTTCGTAGCGGGTACAACATTGAGATAATTTAATTCCCATTAAAAGTTTCGTTGTAAATTTCAACTAAAGTACCGCAGTATCTCGCGAATAATGTGGCATTGACATTTCCTCTTAATGAAATATAATTCAAACAGGCTGTATCGTTACCGTTACGCTGTTTCAGTTCCTTCATTCGGACTATTTTTGAGGGTAAATTCGAATCTATGCACAATTATATTGTATACGTTTTGACGACAAGAATTCTTCTTTTTAGCTGATTTGCGAGCCATTGTACATGAAAATAAAAAATATAATTTACATTTTGATTTTTATGATAAATACAGATATGTATGTAGTTATGAAAATGATCATTGTAGGATTGGTTTGCAATTATTACTATACAAATATGTAGCAGCGCCGTATGCAAAATGAAAACATTGGGGAAATTTGACAAACTATGCGCAATACAATTAAGTTAGACATTTCTCGAGTTATATTGCGCGCCGGATATATCGCGCTCGCGATCTTTGGACCCCACCGACCGCGATATATCGGCGTTGCAGTGTACTCCAGACTGGTGTTGTCCAGGTCCTGTCTTACTGGTGGAATAAGGAGGAGTGCAGAAGAAGCCCTCTCATGAAGCGTTGTGAAACGCTCACTAAACTGCTGCAGCAGGTGGTCCAGGAATGGAATGGTTAAAACCCTCTTGTAGTATGTTTCTGGAGTGTCTGCTGGGATGTTGATTCTTTGTGTCTGTCTGCCACATCGCCTTGGGATTGAAGGGTCCACTCCGACAGCTTTGGCTACAGCCACAGCCTCCTCATACAGACAGCCATGAAATTTATATTTAGATTTAGATTTTGCATCTTTCCAGTCCCTGAAAGGGCTGTTGGTTAGAGCACCACGAGTTCCATCTGAGAAGGCCACACAATATCTACAGAATGCCCCATCTGTCTTTGCACTGTACACAAGACCAGGATACAAAGTGAGCCAATTTTGAACAAAACTTCTGTTCTTTGAACCAAATTTTGTGGCTGGAAATGTTGCTGGCACTGGCCAAAATGTAGTTAAAAGCGCAAACCTTTGATGTAGGGGGCTGGCAGCTTTAACCTCACTTGAGCTGGTTGGTTGGCTCTTACAGTCATGTTCATGATGTGTTCTGAAACAAAAAAAGATTTTTAGAAATGCAAAATTCAGTTAAATTTACTTTACAAATATATTAATTTTCAAAATATTTAATTATACTGTTGGTCCGATTATTATTTCAATAACCATTGTTTATATTAAGCGTGATAAAATATGTATGTTATTAATTGAAAATTCAAATGTTGAAAAAGTGCATAAAATATTCCATAAAGTTCAATTACTGTCATTAAATTAATTTCTACAATGCTTATATAGAGCAGAACATGCATATTTAATTGAATTGTCTTATTTATCATACTATCAGTATAAAGAAAGTTGTTAATAAATTTAAACTTTTTGTTCTTTCATTGCAATATTTTAGAGTTAAGAATTTAACAAACTGAATAAACGTAACGCAATTAATGGATTATAATACCAAAATATTTTTTTATAAATTCTCACCTTAGGCTCAATAACTTTGGCTCCGAGTCTGTCTCTGTGTTTTTTGGATGGACCAAAAATCGATCCAGCGTTGTTGCCTTTCGCTTCATTGTGATGAAGACAATGATGTGAAACGCTGTATTATATACCGCAAGAAACGTCTCCATATATAACGTCCCCATGGTTATGACAATACACTGTTAATTGGTATACTTGCCTTCAAAACAACGTTCAAGATCAACCAGACGCTTATTGAATGTAAATGACAGACGCTCAATGTTATCTAGACGCTTTAAATCTACGGCCGCCAAGAGTTTTTGCTATGGTGATAATTGAGTATTAACGTCTAAAAGGTGCCCCCTGTGGATAGTAGACGGTAAGGTTGTTAAGATAACAAGATGTGTTTGTGAAACACAATGTCCCCCTATATGATGTTTGACATTGTAGGATGACCTTGACCTTGTGAAGGATGACCTTGACCTTGACCTTTCACCACTCAAAATGTGCAGCTCCATGAGATACACATGCATGCCAAATATCAAGTTGCTATCTTCAATATTGCAAAAGTATTAATAAAATAAGCGATTTGGGCCACATATATTTGACCTCTGACCTTGAAGGATGACCTTGACCTTGACCTTTCACCACTCAAAATGAGCAGCTCCATGAGATGCACATGCATCCCAAATATCAAGTTGCTATCTTCAATATTGCAAAAGTATTCATAAAATGAGCGATTTTGGCCACATATAATTGACCTCTGACCTTGAAGGATGACCTTGACCTTGACCTTTCACCACTCAAAATGTGCAGCTCCATGAGATACACATGCATGCCAAATATCAAGTTGCTATCTTCAATATTGCAAAAGTATTCATAAAATGAGCGATTTTGGCCACATATATTTGACCTCTGACCTTGAAGGATGACCTTGACCTTGACCTTTCACCACTCAAAATGTGCAGCTTCATGAGATACACATGCATGCCAAATATGAAGTTGCTATCTTCAATATAGCAAAAGTTATTGCAAAATGTTAAAGTTGGCGCAAACAGACAGACCAACAGACAGACCAACAGACAGGGCAAAAACAATATGTCCCCCACTACTATAGTGGGGGACATAAAAAGCAGGGAGGGAAGGCACTTCCTTTGTCGGAAATCGAGGTAATCAGAACATCTGGCCATGTTGGTTTCACAAACACACACAAATAAAAAAATTTGTCTTCAGCCGCTGGGGGGGCACGTGCCCCTCGTGCCCCCCCCCCCCCCCCCCCCCCGGTAAATCCGTGCCTGGTTAGTTATAGTTATATGAATCAGTATAGATTTTTTTTATGTACGACCAGTCGGACAAGCTAGCCCGCAGTTTTACTAGCCCGACCACCGATCTTACTAGACAATGTCTGTCGGACGTGCCTTAGTGTCGAACCCTGTATAAGTGGTAAAGGGTTAAAAAAGAAATTGGATTCTGCATTTGACTGACTAAATGTAGGTCAGTGTCAACAGCATCATGAGGTAAGGTTGATGTGTTGAAAGTGTTCAATGACAACATCCATGTATGTATGAAAGCTTTGTAGGAAATATTATTGATATCATATGGGCTGTGTCAGTTTGTGTTTACTGTGTAGAGACGGAAGGATGTGTCAATCAAAATGTACCTCCCACATCAGTTAATGCCGGGGCATACACAATATTTTCGGATTGGGTCTACACTTAAATATATCAATGTTAATACTAGACAAAAGTTGCTGTTACCATTGAGATCAACGGACATAACCACTGATGAGAGCGTCAAGCAGATCTGGTAAACGGAAGGGCATACTTACATGTTGACTGTGGAGGATAGATAGTGATGTATTGCTATTAAGTACATCCTAGTTCATGCATACAACTACAACCAAATTAAACACCATAAAGACTAAACCACTTTACAGTCATATCAGAAAGTCGCTTACAATTGTCATATGTATTCATCGCTCCGGATTCATATAAACATTTCAAATTTTGACCGGAAAACACTAGTTGGACTGCCACAGTCATGCTTGCAAGAAAAGCCTAGTAAGGCCAACACTTTTTTATGTTCTGTTTTACGGGACCGCCGACGTTATTTTTTGCCAAAATGAAATAAAAATAAAATTCAATAACCTTAATTTTATTTTCCTTTTTCCCGCCAACTGTGCAATTTCACATGCATGCCATAATTTTTCAGACCAATTCCGGGACATTTAGATAAATTGTCCGGGACTTTTGCCGATTTTCCGGGACATGTAAAAAAATGTAGCGATATTTATAGACATATGCATTTTTGGTACGTTTTCTTTTTGTTTCGCATCGTTGATTGCAAAAGTTCAAAAGCCTATCCGAAATACACTTGATCTATTAACGTCAAATTAAACATTACTACTTCCGTTACTAGATACAAGCCACGTGTTTTCAGTGTAAGCGTTCTAAACATAGATGGTGACGTCACTGCGTTATTGTTATTAAGACCGGTGTGTAACGCGTAGTTGTTGATACGCCTTTATTCATTTATAACATGTATATAATAAAAAATACAGCAATACAGTACCGATAGATCGTCAACTCAAATCAATTGCATATTAAAAACATTATTTTAACGCTTAAATAAGAAAACGCACTGGGCTCCTGGAAAAATAAATAACCGTTTTTGCGTCAAATAAAGTTGGGTGCAACTTATAGTACAATTTTTTAACTTGTCAAAAAGTATTGGATGCAAACGCACCCAACGCACCCCCCTCCTGGCTACGGGTATGCTAGCTTTATATTATGTCAACCTTTGACCTGTGTCTTTAACAAGTGACCTTGATATTTGAACTTGAAAACCAATCAAACACATGACACTCAGTGATCTCCACATGGTTAAGATTTGTTTCAAATTTAATGATGAAAGATAAAGTTACAGTCCAGAAAAGCTCAGACGGATGCAGACAGCATACACACACTTTAACATACACAAAACACACTCAACCATTTTTGCAGCTGCGCAAATTTGTTTGCAAGCATGCTAAAATAATGTTTTTTACTAATTGTGACAGCTGTCTATGAAACATTTTGCCCAGTATTTGAAATAGTTATGTCAACAAACACAAAATCAAGTGGATCAGTTTCTGACTAACAGTTGGTAATTGAACAGATGTCCCAAAAACAGCCTGTCCAATTGCAATGATCGACTAAGTTTGAGTGGTCCAATATTCATTTAACAAGAATTGGTCCAACCGTCCAATTGTTTTTTAAAGAAACAAGAAACCGTCGGAGACAGGAAATGCTCCCCAATCGTTTTATTTTGTCATAATATTGCACAATATATTCAGATAAAAGGAAACGTCTTAAGGGCACAGTAGTCGGGCGGACAAGAATTGTTTTATAGAAAATTTCAAAGGGCCATTACTCTGTGAAAAATCATCCGACCAGAACCCGCTGGTAATATGCACATCTCCTCTTAGTAGTGAAGCTTTCCATAAAGTTTCATTGAATTCCAGTCATTAGTTGCTGAGAAATCGCTCGGACAAGAATTGCACTATATGTACAGTTAAGGGAAAATTTCAAAGGGCCATAACTCTGTGAAAAATCATCCGACCAGAACCTGCTGATAATATGCACATCTCCTCTTGGTACTGTGAAGCTTCCCATAAAGTTTCATTGAATTCTGGTCATTAGTTGCTGAGAAATAGCCAGGACAAAAATTGTGCACGGATGGACACACTGAAACACAGACGGACAGCAAAGTGGCGACTATATGCTCCCCCCAAAAAAATTTGGGGGAGCATACAAATCTGATATATTGTGATTGTATTTGTCAGAAAGAATTTATTAAATTGCAGCATTTTACTATAAATCAGCTACAATATTGGTTGTTCACGTTCTTCAATTTTTGTGTGCTCATGCTCTAAATAAATACAAATACACTACGTCTAGCGCGATTTCTGCCATCCACATCGCATCACCATGATTCAGCCCAGAGTGAACAATTACTATCTCAACACGATACACCGTTGAACACGGTGATTTCGCCGTGGCGAATTGCGGTGTCAGTCTCGGCGTTATCGGGAAATTGATCTCACGGTGGACCACCATGATTGCGGTTGACCACCGCGGCCTCGGTGGTTCGCAATGAAATACAGGTAAATGTGAATGAACATGTATATTTCAATATTGCAGACCGTATAATTTTTGCAAAGTTATTGAATGTTTTGTTACATTTGTATGTACATTTGTATACATTGTAACTTGATTGTTAACAATCGTCATTATTTTTTATTGCTTATGCTCGTTCCAGAATCATTTGACATGTCGACTCAAACATTGAGCGTGATCTACTTTGTTTTGTTTCTACAGTTTCTGCGTAAAGATTTACTTGTTGTTCATGCTCACGAAAAATTTCCACGGTGGGAGTGAGGTGGATGGCAGAAATCGCACTAGACGTAGTGTAGTTGTTACCGTTCGAAGTCATCTGCATGTGTCATACTTGACAACCTCATTTTACTGGAATAACCTTAATTACAACAATCAAAAACAGCTATGAGGTTGGTGTGTAAACAATAAATTTGCAACTTTAGCCATAAAAGTGTACAACATATGACGAAAAGCTTATCGATGCCACATAAACATATAACATAAACATATATAAAACATAAACTTTCCTTTTTAACCATTTATCTAGTAAGATTATAGTCTTAGATTGGTATGAATTTAAATTAATTCTATAGTTATATAGTTTTTCAATACATTACATCATGTATTATGTTACGTAAATGTGTTTAAAAACAGCTCAAATTCATTTTTTTATAAGAAAAGATGCTTGAGGGTAACATGAATATTAAGATATACATTGGTCAAACAAGTTATGACAATTTGTTGGACCAAGGGTCTAATTTTTTTTTAAATTCTTTTTTTGCAAAAATCAAGTATGTTTGACAGGTTTTGATTTTTGTTGACCTTTCAACAGCCAATAAAACGTTTAAGAAATGTCCTGGCAGCGGACCCAAACTAATGGAATCTAGTTCAGCATTGGCCATCTTGATAATTTTAGGGATGCAGCATTTCATTTTGCTAACCGACTGTTGAGCGTGAAGCTATAATATATCATTATATCAATGTTGAGCAGATACACACATCAATATAGTGTGTGCTTGTCCCTGTATATAGGCATAATGTTTATTCTTAGAGGCTATGATCTTATTTTTAACACTAATGTGCACAAATATATTTGATGATGAGACCACACTAACACCTGGCCAAGAAGCGTCAATGAAGCATGTTTGAATGGCTAAATCCACTCATGCCTTAATTTTTCAGTCCAAAATTGGGACATTTGGTCAAAATTGTTGGGACAATTTTCCTGGTGTTGTGAAACTAACAAACAATATTCCATTTCCGTCCACATACCATTCCCACCACAAATCTAATTCTACCTAATATTGAACATAAAATGTGTCATAAACATTTATTATTTTCTGAAATTTAAGCTAATTGTGGGACACGTTTCTATTTTCTTATCTCAAAAATGATGTAATTGACGTCCAAATGGAACGTCTGTCACATACGTTAACATGTTACTTGATAGGCACGCACTAGACGCTGTTCTTACTTAAATATACACTACGCGACCCGTGATTTTTGCCTAATCTGCGAAGTCAAGGCGGGCATTTTGGGTGGAAAATCACCGCGATTTCACGTGACTCGTCACTCCGACGTCGCGTGAGAGCAAGATAATCTTCGCGCTAAATCCCCTCAATGTTGTGGTGATTCGCTGCGATTCGCGGCAATTCGCAGTGGATATCGTTGACATCGATGATTCGCCAATTCATGCATATAAACCGAATCGTATCGATAACTGTATACATAACGCTTTTCTAATGTTCACAATTATCAAATAATCAAACACAATTGCAACATCACTTCCGAAAAATAATCTTAAACAGACAGCTTTCATTGGACGAGCGTATTAAAATTTAGATCGAATGCAGTATGATCTTACAAAAAAACGTTTTATTGCGTCATATGCCTTCATGTAAAAAACGTTTTCCTCCTGGAAATTGTGCTATTGAGGCATAATATTATCAAAACATTTTTTCGACACGTAAAGCGTTGTAACAAATTAATATACAATTCAAAACAATTATACCATAAGAATTAATGCTCCGTTAAATTCCCAAATGAGAATAATAATTTATAATCCGAAACACTCTTCCGATGTTTTAATGTTAACACGACGTTCACAAATGCTTTCAATATAGCCATTAGGGCTGTCACGATACGCCGTGAGCGTACCGCGGTATATCGTGGTACGGCAACACTGTATCGCGGTACGTACCGCGATATTTTACAGAATATGTATCTGTGAAGAAAAAAGCAGAATAACAAGTTTTACAAACTTTATTAAACTCAATAATCAGAAAACACTGGTATCATAGTATGACTAGAAACTGTAAAAGAAACTGTAGTAAACTTGATAGAAGTATTTATTGTTATTGTTATTGGCGTCATTTGGTCACAATATACTAAATAGTTTCCCTATATAATTCAATGTAAAAGCGACATCTTTAAGCGAAAATAAATGCCATATTTTGCACATAGAGACCCCCATACCCATACCTTTTCTTATAGGCCATTCTAAGCGCAGTCGATTCGTGCAATAAAAAGATATGTCATGTACGAACCAAGAAAGAATTTGTCAAAAGTCAAAATCGACTGTTTTTGCAACTTTTTTTCCGGCCGTTTAATAGTTGAATGTAACCTCTTTCAATGCAATGTTTTCCTTTAGTCTCAAAGTTTATCATATTTCAGGGATTTAGTAGTGAGCACCTATTCATGCCCTACTAATTTCTCCAAACAATAAAGCCAGAACACTAGTTAAAAGTGTACAACATGCCTTCGAATCAACTATGATATTTTTTTAGAGAGTACAGCACTACATTAAACGGTTATTTAGTATACTGTAACATTTTTCTAAAATGTCCGCCATGTTATTTAATATAGCTGTGACTACAATCTGTGTAAATCGAATGCTTCAAGGGCATGTTTAAAATGCGGAGTCAGCAGGCCCAGTATTGAAAATCCGTAGCGTTCTGACTCTTCCTTGACTAATTCATAATCTTAAGATAACATGATTCGGAAGTGCCATGCTTTGAACGATCGATATACTAAAGAAAGAAAATAAGAAATAGAGTAAACATCTTTTGGATAATTATGAACTTATTTGCAAAGGAAATCTGTCCCAAATTCCAAAAAAGGTACGGACCCATACATCACCGTATTTGAAACGTGAAAGTTAAACATCTACCAGTGGAAGCGCTTGCTTGACCTGGATATTAACGGATGATTTATTTAGCCCTTTTAAATCGCTTCTACAGTTTTCAAAACGATATCTATATCAAAATAATTATGTAATGTATTTATATCTGTGCTAATATAATAATATTTAAAAAACCGGTGTGGCAACGCCGTACCGCGGTGCGATTTTTTTCACGACATGCACCGCGATATACCGATATACCGGTGAATCGTGACAGCCCTAATAGCCATCATGTCAGTGCTCAACATTAACAGTTGTCCTATTGCCCCTGGCAAGTAAAAGTTGGGTACGGGCAAGTAACTTTATAATCTAGTTGTCCGCCCGGGCAAGTGCAAAAAAGAACAAAGCAGTTAAATTAGTCTTAAATCAGACTTAAATTGCTGCGATCATTTTGTTAAATGTGCAAAAATAAAAAAAAGGTATTGTGGTGTATCATTTTGATCTTTATTCAAAAATATGAGGTTAACAGTTAATGTGATATTTCATGTTTGGGCAAATGGCTTTATGTTCAGGGCAAGTAGATTTTCTAAGTACTTGCCCGATAGGGCAAGTTGGATTTTAGGTTTATGTTGAGCCCTGCATGTATATTTCCCTACAAAAGAGCGTGAAAATTATGCGGCAATGTACAAGGTCAAGGTAAAGAGTGAGCAAGTATTGATTTTTTATACAAACTGCGTAGCGCAGAGAACATTGAATTCTGCTGATTTCGGTTAAATGTTAATATGGTATTTTAAAACAGTTTTATCGCCAAAAATTTGATATTTCTTTTAAAGTCATATGAAATCAAACACGCCGTATCCGTATCGTTACTGATAGAAGTAAAACATAATACCTTGACGTGTATAGTTTTATTGTTGTGAGAGACCATCTGAGTAAACGCCGAAAAATATATACAAACTGTTATTTTTTGTCAATGCCCTTTGATCCATTATCGCACTTAATTGGCAGCGCCATCTTGTTGTTTCTGTGATTGTCACATCTTTTCACAGTTTAAACACGTACAAAGACTGCCAATTAGACACTAGAATAAACACTATCACCCGCTGGACAGTACACAATAAATAATCAAATGTTGAGTTTTTTTTGTTTTGGACGTGAAAACCCAGAGAAATGCATGTACATTATACATCATCATATTTATTTAACTTTGCGAATGCTTAGTGCAACGTTGATAAAACAAACACAATGTTTAATGGCTTTAATATATAGGCAATGATGTAATAACAACATAATATATAACACGATATCATAATAACATGTACTTAAAATAGAACAGTAATGTATTTCCAATTTCCGGCTTATCAAGCATTGTGAATGTATGTACAACGCGCGAAAAGTCACGCGAGTAACACGAGTTATCCGCATTGGAGCCTGAAACAGAAAATAAATAAGTATAGCATAATCTAGTCCAAATAATTAGACGTAATCTACCAATTACATTTAAACTTTAAATGAAAGTGTTACTTAAACAATTTTCCGTGCCTTAAGGCGCAAATATTTTGCTAAACACTGTTAACAAAAGGGCTACACGTTATAATTCTTAATGAAATGCAAAAATAAGTATAAACATAATTAATAACGTCAATAAACACACACGGTAAGATAAAAGTTTAAAAGGAAAACTTATATCATATTTCTCGTAAATTACCAAATTATTAGTTTCGTTTAAATCAAATACCATGTATAGAGAAACAAGGTATTTATAACCGACCAATGAGAAAACACTATGCAACTTTCAATTTACACAGTGCTACGCTACATGTATATGGCAACAATATGGAATTTGAACAGTGGTAGTGTATTCGGGCCTGGAATATAATTGATTGTAAGTGTTAATAAACATTCTGCTAATGCAATTAGTTAAATAATGTTTACATGTTATGTTCAATAATTATTGCATGATCATTCTGCGCTGTTATATTAATTTTGAGCCGTTAAAGCTTCCGACATTACTTCATCAAGTTCATGTCGGAACAGGAGTATTTAAGCTTATACGCCCATTGTATACAACAACAACAAAAGCTTTATGATTGCAATGTATAATATAAGTGTATACATATATGTTACATGTAATGTATTGTAACCCTCAACGTAAATCGCTTAAAAAGGGGAATCACGGCGGTACGTGGTGATTTGCGCTGATTCGCACTGATTGCGCAACAGCGAGATACATCGCGCGACGGTCGCCGAGACATCACCCAAATTTTCTTGTCGCTCGGAAACACCGCGATTTGTCACGTTGCATCGATTGCGGTGATGCGAGAATCGCGGCAAAAATCACGGGTCGCGTAGTGTAAACACGAAGAATCGGCATGCAACTGAAATTTTGAATGAATGATACATGGACAAACCATTTTTTGAAAATGGCGGAAAATTTCTTTGAATGATAACAAACTTTGTATTTAATTAAATATTAACAAGGGCTGTTTGTAAAACATGCATGCCCCCCATATGGGCTGTCCGTTGTAGTGGCAGCCATTGTGTGTATACGATTTTTGTCACTGTGACCTTGACCTTTGACCTAGTGACCTAAAAATCAATAGGGGTCATCTGCGAGTCACGATCAATGTACCTATGAAGTGTCATGATCCTAGGCCCAAGCGTTCTTCAGTTATCGTCTGACAACCACCTGGTGGACGGACCGACAGACTGACCGACAGACCGACATGAGCAAAGTGTCATGATCCTAGGCAAAAGAGTACTTGAGTTATCATCCGAAAATCATTTTACTATTTCAGGTCGCCGTGACCTTGACCTTTTACCTTGTGACCTCAAAATCAAAAGGGGTCATCTGCAAGTCATGATCAATCTACCTATGAAGTTTCATGATCCTAGGCATATGCGTTCTCGAGTTATCATCCGAAAACCAGTTTACTATTTCGGGTCACAGTGACCTTGACCTTTGACCTAGTGACCTCAAAATCAATAGGGGTCATCTGCGAGTTATGATCAATCTACCAATGAAGTTTCATGATCCTAGGCGTATGCATTCTTGAGTTATCATCCGGAAACCATTTTACTATTTCGGGTCACCGTGACCTTGACCTTTGACCTAGTGACCTCAAAATCAATAGGGGTCATCTGCAAGTCATGATCAATCTACCCATGAAGTTTCATGATCCTAGGCGTATGCGTTCTTGAGTTATCATTCAAAAACCATTTTACTATTTCGGGTCACCGTGACCTTGACCTTTGACCTAGAGACCTCAAAATCAATAGGGGTCATCTGCGAGTCATGATCAATGTACCTATGAAGTTTCATGATCCTAGGCCCAAGCGTTCTTGAGTTATTGTCTGACAACCACCCGGTGGACGGACCGACAGACCGACCGACATGAGCAAAGCAATATACCCCCTCTTCTTCGAAAGGGGGCATAAATATTATTTAATTGCTACTTTGCACATGCTTATCCCCACAATGGTTGGAATAATTAACAAAATAATGATTTATTTAAATGGGAGTTATATCACAACAGATGATAGTGTTTTTTAGAAGCCACAGTAAGAAACATACGGAAAATGTCTCTATAGGTAGCAAATTATTATTAGCTATACCACAGCAATTTGCCACACCATGATTCTTATAAAGAATGTTATCAATATGACTGAATATTGCTTGTCACTATAGTTTTGGTTAATGTGGTACAATTATTGGTATTGAAATATGCATTATAATTCAATAAGGTAATATATATTTAAAATACCTGTGATTAACACATTTAGAGCAGCACAGCCGACTGTGGTTCTGGCAGAATTTAGTTAATTGTTCATCTTTGTGAATAGCACATGTTCTGAGATAATGCTCCATTTTCTTAGACAGTGGCCACTTCCTTATTTTATCCCTTCCATAAGGAGATTGTTTATTAAACCACAGACCATGCTTTCTGTGATACTTAATACATTGTCCACAGTAAAATGTTTTGCATTTTTTACAGTAAAAAACTGCATTTATCTCCTTATTATGCTCTTTGCAGATTGAACAACAATATTCTTTATCCACAACATGATCTTCAGCAACAGAGCCCACAGAAAATGTTGCCATGTTTAATAATAAAATTTCAGCAAACTTAAATTACATTGAAATGAAACATCAGCGTAATGTTGTTGAACAAGTGTTGAAACAGCACTTTAAAATGTGAGTTAAAAGTGTAGAAATATACAATAAGATCCGACCAGAAACCAAGCTAAGCTTCAAATGACATTCATTGGTCTGATACAAGTGGACAGCTAAATGATGTGAGCTGTCAATTGATTATTGGCACACGTGACATCCAGATCACTTAAAACATTGGTCTGCAGTAAATACGATTTGTAGCTGAACATTAGATTACCGTAATAACTCTTAGTTTTCAGACACTTCAAATGATTAAAAACAAAACACAATGCCCCCTACTGCGCTGCTTTGAAGCCGCATGGCAGCTATTTTAGAAAAAATTGACCTTTGACCTTAAAGGATGACCTTGACCTTGCACCACTCAAAATGTGCAGCTCCATGAGATACACATGCATGCCAAATATCAAGTTGCTATCTTAAATATTGCAAAAGTTATGAATATAGTTACATAAACCTTATTTACACTCTTTCTTTATATTTCTTTTCCTATTTTTTTTATCACAATAAAAGAAACTTGTTGAATAAATAAGAACTAGGCATACTGCTTGTCTAAAAAAATGGCGGACAGTCGTTAGTAACCAGCACGCACGATTTATTGATAGGTAGATCTAAATTTAGGTAAGAATCTGATTGACAGTTGGCGATAAGTCAATTACGCTGGCAAATTATTCGGACTGAACATGCGTGAATCACGTGTTCAATATCAGAGCATCGTATAGAGCACTTAACTGTTAACTCCTCCTTTGATCTCAGTAAAACATTCAAAAGGCGGGGCTACGCACGTGCTATTACACAATTGGTTTAGCAAGTTGAGTTAAACAATAGAAGCCAATGTCATCTTCGAGAGAGTGTTGTTTGATATTTGAATCAATATAAACTAATAATTGCAAAAGAATACAGTATTTTAGAACTTTTTTTTTTCATCGTTTGTGGTTGACGGTCACTTTAAATTATTACCGTTTTAATGTTATCATAGCAAATTCAACTAAATATTTCTATACAGGTTTTTTTTCTCCACTTTTTGGGAAGATAGCCCATGGCTTTGGAATTGGGAATTTTATCGGCATTTTCATAAAATTGGGAAAATTAATTCATTAGCCTTTTTTCCACATGAAAAGTCCACTAATTAGGGAAATACTAAATTTGATATAACACTTTATTATCATTAAAATTAAAAGAACAAAATCATAAAATACTTTGTTAGATGTAATTGAATTAAAATTGAGATAAAGTACGCATATTACACTTCATTCTAAAAAAAAACAAAACTCTAGGTTGCAATTTTTATGCACATTGTTAATTTTTTTTAATCAAAACGTTATGGCTAGATACTAAAATATAGGCCCTATTTAAGCACATGTACACTTTTGTGACTCCCTGGGCTGGGTCAAATTAATTTAACCCCAGGGGCATAATTTGAGCAAACTTTTTAGAGGACTAATATATCTCACTATATACAAAATGTGGTAGCCCTAGGTCCTAGAGTAAGGACAAGAATATTTTAAAAGTTTTCACAAATAAGCAAGATATAAGCTTATATAATATTCAATTTTGTGACCCGCGGGTCAGGGTCAAATTTGACCCAAAGTGCATAAGTTGAACAAACTTGGTAGAGGACTATAAGATGTTACTGCATACCAAATTTGGTAGCCATAGTCCTAATGATTTTCGACAAGAAGATTTTTAAAGATTTCACAAAATAGGCGCTTTATAAGCTTTTATTCAATTTTGCGACCCCCCAGGGCAGAGTCAAAGTTGACCCCAGAGGCATTATTTGAACAAATTTGGTAGAGGTTTATTAGATGTCACTACATACCAAATTTGGTAGCCCTATGCCAAATGGTTATGGACAGAAAGAATTTTACAGTTTTCACAAAATAGGCCCCATATAAGCATATGTTCAGTTTTGTGACCCACCGGGCAGGGTCAAATTTGACCCAAGGGGCATAATTGAACAAACTTCGTAGATGACTATAAGATGTAACTACATACCAAATTTGGTAGCCCTAGGCCCAATGGTTATGCATACATGCCATACGTCCCGGATTGTACGGGATTGTCCCGGAAATGAAGGACGTGCCACACAGTCCCGGAAATCTGTCAAATGTCCCGGATTTTACAAAATCCATATATACATGTACCTTATCTTATGCTTAACTGCACCTCGAGGCGGTGTTCTCACTAATCCACAGCTTCTCCATGACAATGCCTACCCGAATAGGTGACTACGCTACGTGTCAAAATCGATCAATTAACATAGGTCCTGTTATCATATCGATTGTCTCACGTTCGCAGTCAAACCGAAAAGGCGGCATTGTTTAATGTGGTTGTTAATTGGCTTTAATATACTACGTTATAATTTCCCTCTGCGTAAGGGCAAAGGAGTTGTTCGCACATCTGAAGATTCTTGCGGTTGTGATTTAGTCATGCGTGAATAACCCTGTGTCACTATCAATCTATAGTTCTAGTGGCTTTGTTATGCCACACTAATCGGTCCGTATTGTGTATTCCTCCACGATAAAATCGTGGACCGTTACTTCGGAGACTTTTGATGAAAACATCGATGTTGTCCTCGTGAAAATTGTGCATTTCATGCATAGTTCAGTTACAGTTTGTATATGAAAACATTTATTTTTACACGATATTAAATTTATAAAAAAACAAACAAAAAACAAACAAAGTGTAACTTTATCGCGTTTAAGATAATTAATTATTGAAACAATTATTGTTACGTATACTTATTAAACAAAATGCGAATCGCCTATAAGGCGGATATATTATACAATTTAACGTTGCTTAGCAAAAGCGCACCTGCCGCTTGCATCATTTCAACGAAAATAAATTGTGACTCTGCAAACATGGCAAAAAAAAGATCGAATTAACGATGGAGATCATACACTTAGAAAGGATAAATGAAATGTCTGTGATAATCAACGATGCATAAAATCGATTTAGATGCTAACAACATATTTATTAGTAATGTACTCAATTTACGATGTGAAAAAATGCGTGCCATAAATGCATATATGTCTATATATAATGTCCCGGAAAATTTAGCTCAATGTCCCGGAATTGGTCTGAAAATTTATGGCATGTATGGGTTATGGACAAGTAGATTTTAAAAGTTTTCACAAAATAAGCCCTTTATAAGCATATAATCAATTTTGTGACCCCCGGGGCAGTTTCCAATTTGACCCCAGGGGCATAACTTGAACAAACTAAGAAAATAACTATTACATGTCACTACATACCAAATTTGGTAGCCCTATGCCATACGGTTATGGACAGAAAGATTTTTAAAGTGTTCACAAAATAGGCCTTATATGATCATATGTTCAATTTTGTAACCTAGGGGCAGGGTCAAACTTGACCCCAGGGGCATTATTTGAACAAACTTGGTAGAGAACTAAAAGATTTCACTACATACCAAATTTGGTAGCCCTAGGCCCAATGGTTATGGACAGAAAGATTTCACAAAATAAGCCCTTTATAAGCATATATTCAATTTGTGACCCCGGGGCAGTTTCAAATTTGACCCCAGGGGCATAATTTGAACAAACTAAGAAGAGAACTATTACATGTCACTACATACCAAATTTGGTAGCCCTATGCCATACAGTTATGGACAAGAAATAGTTTAAAGTTTTCACGAAATAGGCCTTATATAAGCATCTGTTCAATTTTGTGACCCTCGGGGCAGGGTCAAACTTGACCCCAGGGGCATAATTTGAATAAACTTGGTAGACTATAAGATTTCACTACATACCAAATTTGGTAGCCCAATTGATATGGACAAAAGGTTTTAAAGTTTTCACAAAATAAGCACTTTATAAGCATATATTCAATTTTGTGACCCCCGGGGCAGGGTCAAATTTGACCCCAGGGGCATAATTTGAAAAAAATTGGTAGAGGACTATTAGATGTCTCTTCATACCAAATATGATAGCCCTAGCCCCAATAATAATGGACGAAAAGATTTTGAAAGTTTTCACAAAATAGGCCTTATAAGCAAATTTTCAATTTTGTGAGCCCGGGGTAGGGTCAAATTTGACCCCAGGGGCATAATTTGAACAAATTTGAAAGAGGTTCACCCCAGGAACATTCCTGAGAAATTTCATCAGAATTGGACCAGTAGTTTAGGAGAAGATGTTTAAAGGAAAAGTTAACACACAGATGTGTCACAGAGTTACGAATATTATTTTATTATTATTTGATTTTGATTGTTGATTTTGATGGATGACATTATAAATTCATACATTACAATAGTTACAGTTTTAAAGATATTGAATTGATTTCTGTGAATATGTTTTTCATATAGCTTTGCTTTGTTAATTTACGGAGCAAATTGTTTGGGAGAGTGAGGATGTGTCACAGAGTTACAAATATTATTTTTTTATTATTTGATCAAAATGCCTGTACCACGTGACTTTTTCGGCTTTATGTGGGACAATCGGATGTCAACAAACCATCGCATCAAGTAACGTTTTTGATAATTTCTTTATTAATTCAAAACCATTTTCAAAAAAACAAAGTCGAGACAGTCATTGTCAAAATACACAACTGTGTTAAGTTTGCGCAAAATTTAGTATTTTTTCCAAACAGTGCAACCGCGCGTTTGAAAAGACACGAATTGAAATGCTATGTGTGTTATATTTTTTATTCAATCAACAAAAACGTTCATTATAATATTGTTGAAGGTTTAAAAAATAGGGCGGACATTGTAATTCTTCAAAGAGAAGCTACATACATTGTATGTTTGCACAAATACTTCTGATTCGAAGTGTGTGCTTAAAAATGCAATAATGCTATGTGTGGGACATGTTTTTGAAATGCTATGTGTGGTATACAAACTAAACTAGAGAATCGAAAGATTTACATAAACATCAATAATATTTTAAGTCTGTCTAAATAACAAAAGTTGGTCAATAAAACATTGTTGGTGCTGTTTTGCGTGCTTAAAA